>NC_083734.1:35693786-35865508 GCF_028564815.1 Eubalaena glacialis | reverse complement strand
GCGTTGTGTGAATGGGCAGAGGAAGAAAGCACTCAGTGCTGGAGAAGGTTAGCTGGCTGACATTGCAGGCACAGTACGCAGCACTCTGTACTTGCACCTTGCCTGTGGCAAATGCATACATACTCTGATGAGGAAGAGACAAGCGGTGCAGGTCCTCTACTGGATTTCCCACTTATTTGTAGATGACAACAGAGGAGCTTGCCCATGGAACTTGAGACCGGCTTATGTGCAAGTCGACCCAAAATGGAAGAGCCGTTTCCTCCTGCCCCCAGGGACACGTTCCGCACTTTGCCTGGGCAGAGGCTGTGAGGCTTTGTTGATCCCAGCTCGTGGGAAACGGATATATAAATTCTGTGAGGAACGAGGATTTCCTTCCCTGCAGCGGCGCCTGGGCTTCCACGTTGCCTTTGGCACACGGTGCTCGAGCGGCGCTCTCAATGAACTGGAAAGAGCCAAATGACAGGAATGTTAATCACGACGCTTCATGCACCACCCTCACCCTTCACATACATCTTCCCCTCAGAGAAATATCTCTGACGGGTAGTCGAGTCTTAGGGGGAGAAACAAGTGCCCGCAAACTTAGGGTGAAATGCAGGTTTCACTCTGCCGTCTGAGAAACCTTGCCCTGCACGTGACTGAGATCACGGCGTGTTAGATCCGTACCCAGTCGCACATACAATTCCGCTGGTGGGCACACAGAGCTCCGGCAGAGCTCGAAGTTCCCAGAGCACGTGCAATACTCCTGGTGCCTGCAACAAGCAATGTCGTACACGGCACACTTGGACCTTGACGTCCTTTCAAGGAAAGGCCGCAGGGCAGGGTCATTGAATCGAGAGAGGGAAACACTTGGCTGCATTCCTCAGGTGAGACACAGGTCAAACTGTGCCGGCTGAAAAGCTCAGGTTCCCTTTGGGAAGCTCTTCGTTGTATGCGGGACGGGAAGGCCTTTGCTTGCAGGCTGTGGCCATTGCCAGGCTAGGACGGAGGAAACACCGCCTATCCCAGCACGCTTGTTAGCACGCATGGGAGAGAACTCACGCCCTGTTTCAGTCCCCTGCCAGCCATACATACACGTCAAGGACAGTGTTCCCAGAGATACCTTCCTGTAAATGGGAGAGAGGAAGTTTGACTGGGCACAACTCAGCCTTGGCAGGCCGTCTGAGCAGCTTGCTCCCTTGATGGCTTTGGAGCAGAGAGCATCACGCAGCGTTCCGTGAAGCTCATGGTAGGCTGATTTTAGGGCTCTCGCCGACACTCCTCGGGCTCTAGCACTCTCAACCTCTTCCGGCCCTTACTGGCCTTCTCTGACACACCTCGGCGAGTACAGAGCTTAGGGCGACACATTCCGTTTACGATGGGCAGCAGGAATTCACAGCAGTGTGTCAAGCCCTCCGGCCTTCTCTCCTTCGGCACGCAGAGGTTTTGCACTTCTTGCAAACACCTCAGCGGAGAGCCCAAAGTATTCCTGAGCTCTTCAACAATGTAGTGCTGCACTAGACTTCAAATATGTCTTCGCTGCGAGATACATTAGAGCGTGTAGTCGTTGCTTCTGAAGGTGAGGAACGCTTCCCTAATGGGCTTTCAGGGTGAAACCTGCTGCGAGTGGCCGTCTGCAAGCCCTTGCGATCACATTCGTCAGCGGCTGTGGTGGCAGTCAAGTTCTGACAGCAAATGGAAATATCAGCTCTCCCTGTTTACGAAACGCACCCCTCCGTGTGTCAAAGGCAAAAGTCTACCTTTCCTTCAGAGTCCTCAACCCTGTGAGACAAACATGGTGTGGGTGGCTCCATTCAAAGTGTTTCTCAGGATACCGGGGGAAACTTCCCATGCTAAGAGGGACGAATAGGCTCTGTTTCCTGTCCGGTCGAGTCCATTTCCAGGAACACATCAGAGTCCTTGGTCAAGCGCGTTGTGTGAATGGGCAGAGGAAGAAAGCACTCAGTGCTGGAGAAGGTTAGCTGGCTGACATTGCAGGCACAGTACGCAGCACTCTGTACTTGCACCTTGCCTGTGGCAAATGCATACATACTCTGATGAGGAAGAGACAAGCGGTGCAGGTCCTCTACTGGATTTCCCACTTATTTGTAGATGACAACAGAGGAGCTTGCCCATGGAACTTGAGACCGGCTTATGTGCAAGTCGACCCAAAATGGAAGAGCCGTTTCCTCCTGCCCCCAGGGACACGTTCCGCACTTTGCCTGGGCAGAGGCTGTGAGGCTTTGTTGATCCCAGCTCGTGGGAAACGGATATATAAATTCTGTGAGGAACGAGGATTTCCTTCCCTGCAGCGGCGCCTGGGCTTCCACGTTGCCTTTGGCACACGGTGCTCGAGCGGCGCTCTCAATGAACTGGAAAGAGCCAAATGACAGGAATGTTAATCACGACGCTTCATGCACCACCCTCACCCTTCACATACATCTTCCCCTCAGAGAAATATCTCTGACGGGTAGTCGAGTCTTAGGGGGAGAAACAAGTGCCCGCAAACTTAGGGTGAAATGCAGGTTTCACTCTGCCGTCTGAGAAACCTTGCCCTGCACGTGACTGAGATCACGGCGTGTTAGATCCGTACCCAGTCGCACATACAATTCCGCTGCTGGGCACACAGAGCTCCGGCAGAGCTCGAAGTTCCCAGAGCACGTGCAATACTCCTGGTGCCTGCAACAAGCAATGTCGTACACGGCACACTTGGACCTTGACGTCCTTTCAAGGAAAGGCCGCAGGGCAGGGTCATTGAATCGAGAGAGGGAAACACTTGGCTGCATTCCTCAGGTGAGACACAGGTCAAACTGTGCCGGCTGAAAAGCTCAGGTTCCCTTTGGGAAGCTCTTCGTTGTAGGCGGGACGGGAAGGCCTTTGCTTGCAGGCTGTGGCCATTGCCAGGCTAGGACGGAGGAAACACCGCCTATCCCAGCACGCTTGTTAGCACGCATGGGAGAGAACTCACGCCCTGTTTCAGTCCCCTGCCAGCCATACATACACGTCAAGGACAGTGTTCCCAGAGATACCTTCCTGTAAATGGGAGAGAGGAAGTTTGACTGGGCACAACTCAGCCTTGGCAGGCCGTCTGAGCAGCTTGCTCCCTTGATGGCTTTGGAGCAGAGAGCATCACGCAGCGTTCCGTGAAGCTCATGGTAGGCTGATTTTAGGGCTCTCGCCGACACTCCTCGGGCTCTAGCACTCTCAACCTCTTCCGGCCCTTACTGGCCTTCTCTGACACACCTCGGCGAGTACAGAGCTTAGGGCGACACATTCCGTTTACGATGGGCAGCAGGAATTCACAGCAGTGTGTCAAGCCCTCCGGCCTTCTCTCCTTCGGCACGCAGAGGTTTTGCACTTCTTGCAAACACCTCAGCGGAGAGCCCAAAGTATTCCTGAGCTCTTCAACAATGTAGTGCTGCACTAGACTTCAAATATGTCTTCGCTGCGAGATACATTAGAGCGTGTAGTCGTTGCTTCTGAAGGTGAGGAACGCTTCCCTAATGGGCTTTCAGGGTGAAACCTGCTGCGAGTGGCCGTCTGCAAGCCCTTGCGATCACATTCGTCAGCGGCTGTGGTGGCAGTCAAGTTCTGACAGCAAATGGAAATATCAGCTCTCCCTGTTTACGAAACGCACCCCTCCGTGTGTCAAAGGCAAAAGTCTACCTTTCCTTCAGAGTCCTCAACCCTGTGAGACAAACATGGTGTGGGTGGCTCCATTCAAAGTGTTTCTCAGGATACCGGGGGAAACTTCCCATTCTAAGAGGGACGAATAGGCTCTGTTTCCTGTCCGGTCAAGTCCATTTCCAGGAACACATCAGAGTCCTTGGTCAAGCGCGTTGTGTGAATGGGCAGAGGAAGAAAGCACTCAGTGCTGGAGAAGGTTAGCTGGCTGACATTGCAGGCACAGTACGCAGCACTCTGTACTTGCACCTTGCCTGTGGCAAATGCATACATACTCTGATGAGGAAGAGACAAGCGGTGCAGGTCCTCTACTGGATTTCCCACTTATTTGTAGATGACAACAGAGAAGCTTGCCCATGGAACTTGAGACCGGCTTATGTGCAAGTCGACCCAAAATGGAAGAGCCGTTTCCTCCTGCCCCCAGGGACACGTTCCGCACTTTGCCTGGGCAGAGGCTGTGAGGCTTTGTTGATCCCAGCTCGTGGGAAACGGATATATAAATTCTGTGAGGAACGAGGATTTCCTTCCCTGCAGCGGCGCCTGGGCTTCCACGTTGCCTTTGGCACACGGTGCTCGAGCGGCGCTCTCAATGAACTGGAAAGAGCCAAATGACAGGAATGTTAATCACGACGCTTCATGCACCACCCTCACCCTTCACATACATCTTCCCCTCAGAGAAATATCTCTGACGGGTAGTCGAGTCTTAGGGGGAGAAACAAGTGCCCGCAAACTTAGGGTGAAATGCAGGTTTCACTCTGCCGTCTGAGAAACCTTGCCCTGCACGTGACTGAGATCACGGCGTGTTAGATCCGTACCCAGTCGCACATACAATTCCGCTGGTGGGCACACAGAGCTCCGGCAGAGCTCGAAGTTCCCAGAGCACGTGCAATACTCCTGGTGCCTGCAACAAGCAATGTCGTACACGGCACACTTGGACCTTGACGTCCTTTCAAGGAAAGGCCGCAGGGCAGGGTCATTGAATCGAGAGAGGGAAACACTTGGCTGCATTCCTCAGGTGAGACACAGGTCAAACTGTGCCGGCTGAAAAGCTCAGGTTCCCTTTGGGAAGCTCTTCGTTGTAGGCGGGACGGGAAGGCCTTTGCTTGCAGGCTGTGGCCATTGCCAGGCTAGGACGGAGGAAACACCGCCTATCCCAGCACGCTTGTTAGCACGCATGGGAGAGAACTCACGCCCTGTTTCAGTCCCCTGCCAGCCATACATACACGTCAAGGACAGTGTTCCCAGAGATACCTTCCTGTAAATGGGAGAGAGGAAGTTTGACTGGGCACAACTCAGCCTTGGCAGGCCGTCTGAGCAGCTTGCTCCCTTGATGGCTTTGGAGCAGAGAGCATCACGCAGCGTTCCGTGAAGCTCATGGTAGGCTGATTTTAGGGCTCTCGCCGACACTCCTCGGGCTCTAGCACTCTCAACCTCTTCCGGCCCTTACTGGCCTTCTCTGACACACCTCGGCGAGTACAGAGCTTAGGGCGACACATTCCGTTTACGATGGGCAGCAGGAATTCACAGCAGTGTGTCAAGCCCTCCGGCCTTCTCTCCTTCGGCACGCAGAGGTTTTGCACTTCTTGCAAACACCTCAGCGGAGAGCCCAAAGTATTCCTGAGCTCTTCAACAATGTAGTGCTGCACTAGACTTCAAATATGTCTTCGCTGCGAGATACATTAGAGCGTGTAGTCGTTGCTTCTGAAGGTGAGGAACGCTTCCCTAATGGGCTTTCAGGGTGAAACCTGCTGCGAGTGGCCGTCTGCAAGCCCTTGCGATCACATTCGTCAGCGGCTGTGGTGGCAGTCAAGTTCTGACAGCAAATGGAAATATCAGCTCTCCATGTTTACGAAACGCACCCCTCCGTGTGTCAAAGGCAAAAGTCTACCTTTCCTTCAGAGTCCTCAACCCTGTGAGACAAACATGGTGTGGGTGGCTCCATTCAAAGTGTTTCTCAGGATACCGGGGGAAACTTCCCATTCTAAGAGGGACGAATAGGCTCTGTTTCCTGTCCGGTCAAGTCCATTTCCAGGAACACATCAGAGTCCTTGGTCAAGCGCGTTGTGTGAATGGGCAGAGGAAGAAAGCACTCAGTGCTGGAGAAGGTTAGCTGGCTGACATTGCAGGCACAGTACGCAGCACTCTGTACTTGCACCTTGCCTGTGGCAAATGCATACATACTCTGATGAGGAAGAGACAAGCGGTGCAGGTCCTCTACTGGATTTCCCACTTATTTGTAGATGACAACAGAGAAGCTTGCCCATGGAACTTGAGACCGGCTTATGTGCAAGTCGACCCAAAATGGAAGAGCCGTTTCCTCCTGCCCCCAGGGACACGTTCCGCACTTTGCCTGGGCAGAGGCTGTGAGGCTTTGTTGATCCCAGCTCGTGGGAAACGGATATATAAATTCTGTGAGGAACGAGGATTTCCTTCCCTGCAGCGGCGCCTGGGCTTCCACGTTGCCTTTGGCACACGGTGCTCGAGCGGCGCTCTCAATGAACTGGAAAGAGCCAAATGACAGGAATGTTAATCACGACGCTTCATGCACCACCCTCACCCTTCACATACATCTTCCCCTCAGAGAAATATCTCTGACGGGTAGTCGAGTCTTAGGGGGAGAAACAAGTGCCCGCAAACTTAGGGTGAAATGCAGGTTTCACTCTGCCGTCTGAGAAACCTTGCCCTGCACGTGACTGAGATCACGGCGTGTTAGATCCGTACCCAGTCGCACATACAATTCCGCTGGTGGGCACACAGAGCTCCGGCAGAGCTCGAAGTTCCCAGAGCACGTGCAATACTCCTGGTGCCTGCAACAAGCAATGTCGTACACGGCACACTTGGACCTTGACGTCCTTTCAAGGAAAGGCCGCAGGGCAGGGTCATTGAATCGAGAGAGGGAAACACTTGGCTGCATTCCTCAGGTGAGACACAGGTCAAACTGTGCCGGCTGAAAAGCTCAGGTTCCCTTTGGGAAGCTCTTCGTTGTATGCGGGACGGGAAGGCCTTTGCTTGCAGGCTGTGGCCATTGCCAGGCTAGGACGGAGGAAACACCGCCTATCCCAGCACGCTTGTTAGCACGCATGGGAGAGAACTCACGCCCTGTTTCAGTCCCCTGCCAGCCATACATACACGTCAAGGACAGTGTTCCCAGAGATACCTTCCTGTAAATGGGAGAGAGGAAGTTTGACTGGGCACAACTCAGCCTTGGCAGGCCGTCTGAGCAGCTTGCTCCCTTGATGGCTTTGGAGCAGAGAGCATCACGCAGCGTTCCGTGAAGCTCATGGTAGGCTGATTTTAGGGCTCTCGCCGACACTCCTCGGGCTCTAGCACTCTCAACCTCTTCCGGCCCTTACTGGCCTTCTCTGACACACCTCGGCGAGTACAGAGCTTAGGGCGACACATTCCGTTTACGATGGGCAGCAGGAATTCACAGCAGTGTGTCAAGCCCTCCGGCCTTCTCTCCTTCGGCACGCAGAGGTTTTGCACTTCTTGCAAACACCTCAGCGGAGAGCCCAAAGTATTCCTGAGCTCTTCAACAATGTAGTGCTGCACTAGACTTCAAATATGTCTTCGCTGCGAGATACATTAGAGCGTGTAGTCGTTGCTTCTGAAGGTGAGGAACGCTTCCCTAATGGGCTTTCAGGGTGAAACCTGCTGCGAGTGGCCGTCTGCAAGCCCTTGCGATCACATTCGTCAGCGGCTGTGGTGGCAGTCAAGTTCTGACAGCAAATGGAAATATCAGCTCTCCATGTTTACGAAACGCACCCCTCCGTGTGTCAAAGGCAAAAGTCTACCTTTCCTTCAGAGTCCTCAACCCTGTGAGACAAACATGGTGTGGGTGGCTCCATTCAAAGTGTTTCTCAGGATACCGGGGGAAACTTCCCATTCTAAGAGGGACGAATAGGCTCTGTTTCCTGTCCGGTCAAGTCCATTTCCAGGAACACATCAGAGTCCTTGGTCAAGCGCGTTGTGTGAATGGGCAGAGGAAGAAAGCACTCAGTGCTGGAGAAGGTTAGCTGGCTGACATTGCAGGCACAGTACGCAGCACTCTGTACTTGCACCTTGCCTGTGGCAAATGCATACATACTCTGATGAGGAAGAGACAAGCGGTGCAGGTCCTCTACTGGATTTCCCACTTATTTGTAGATGACAACAGAGGAGCTTGCCCATGGAACTTGAGACCGGCTTATGTGCAAGTCGACCCAAAATGGAAGAGCCGTTTCCTCCTGCCCCCAGGGACACGTTCCGCACTTTGCCTGGGCAGAGGCTGTGAGGCTTTGTTGATCCCAGCTCGTGGGAAACGGATATATAAATTCTGTGAGGAACGAGGATTTCCTTCCCTGCAGCGGCGCCTGGGCTTCCACGTTGCCTTTGGCACACGGTGCTCGAGCGGCGCTCTCAATGAACTGGAAAGAGCCAAATGACAGGAATGTTAATCACGACGCTTCATGCACCACCCTCACCCTTCACATACATCTTCCCCTCAGAGAAATATCTCTGACGGGTAGTCGAGTCTTAGGGGGAGAAACAAGTGCCCGCAAACTTAGGGTGAAATGCAGGTTTCACTCTGCCGTCTGAGAAACCTTGCCCTGCACGTGACTGAGATCACGGCGTGTTAGATCCGTACCCAGTCGCACATACAATTCCGCTGGTGGGCACACAGAGCTCCGGCAGAGCTCGAAGTTCCCAGAGCACGTGCAATACTCCTGGTGCCTGCAACAAGCAATGTCGTACACGGCACACTTGGACCTTGACGTCCTTTCAAGGAAAGGCCGCAGGGCAGGGTCATTGAATCGAGAGAGGGAAACACTTGGCTGCATTCCTCAGGTGAGACACAGGTCAAACTGTGCCGGCTGAAAAGCTCAGGTTCCCTTTGGGAAGCTCTTCGTTGTATGCGGGACGGGAAGGCCTTTGCTTGCAGGCTGTGGCCATTGCCAGGCTAGGACGGAGGAAACACCGCCTATCCCAGCACGCTTGTTAGCACGCATGGGAGAGAACTCACGCCCTGTTTCAGTCCCCTGCCAGCCATACATACACGTCAAGGACAGTGTTCCCAGAGATACCTTCCTGTAAATGGGAGAGAGGAAGTTTGACTGGGCACAACTCAGCCTTGGCAGGCCGTCTGAGCAGCTTGCTCCCTTGATGGCTTTGGAGCAGAGAGCATCACGCAGCGTTCCGTGAAGCTCATGGTAGGCTGATTTTAGGGCTCTCGCCGACACTCCTCGGGCTCTAGCACTCTCAACCTCTTCCGGCCCTTACTGGCCTTCTCTGACACACCTCGGCGAGTACAGAGCTTAGGGCGACACATTCCGTTTACGATGGGCAGCAGGAATTCACAGCAGTGTGTCAAGCCCTCCGGCCTTCTCTCCTTCGGCACGCAGAGGTTTTGCACTTCTTGCAAACACCTCAGCGGAGAGCCCAAAGTATTCCTGAGCTCTTCAACAATGTAGTGCTGCACTAGACTTCAAATATGTCTTCGCTGCGAGATACATTAGAGCGTGTAGTCGTTGCTTCTGAAGGTGAGGAACGCTTCCCTAATGGGCTTTCAGGGTGAAACCTGCTGCGAGTGGCCGTCTGCAAGCCCTTGCGATCACATTCGTCAGCGGCTGTGGTGGCAGTCAAGTTCTGACAGCAAATGGAAATATCAGCTCTCCATGTTTACGAAACGCACCCCTCCGTGTGTCAAAGGCAAAAGTCTACCTTTCCTTCAGAGTCCTCAACCCTGTGAGACAAACATGGTGTGGGTGGCTCCATTCAAAGTGTTTCTCAGGATACCGGGGGAAACTTCCCATTCTAAGAGGGACGAATAGGCTCTGTTTCCTGTCCGGTCAAGTCCATTTCCAGGAACACATCAGAGTCCTTGGTCAAGCGCGTTGTGTGAATGGGCAGAGGAAGAAAGCACTCAGTGCTGGAGAAGGTTAGCTGGCTGACATTGCAGGCACAGTACGCAGCACTCTGTACTTGCACCTTGCCTGTGGCAAATGCATACATACTCTGATGAGGAAGAGACAAGCGGTGCAGGTCCTCTACTGGATTTCCCACTTATTTGTAGATGACAACAGAGGAGCTTGCCCATGGAACTTGAGACCGGCTTATGTGCAAGTCGACCCAAAATGGAAGAGCCGTTTCCTCCTGCCCCCAGGGACACGTTCCGCACTTTGCCTGGGCAGAGGCTGTGAGGCTTTGTTGATCCCAGCTCGTGGGAAACGGATATATAAATTCTGTGAGGAACGAGGATTTCCTTCCCT
This sequence comes from Eubalaena glacialis, assembly GCF_028564815.1. NCBI lineage: Eukaryota > Metazoa > Chordata > Mammalia > Artiodactyla > Balaenidae > Eubalaena > Eubalaena glacialis. The sequence continues at coordinate 35,855,600 of NC_083734.1, read as the reverse complement.
GCAGCGGCGCCTGGGCTTCCACGTTGCCTTTGGCACACGGTGCTCGAGCGGCGCTCTCAATGAACTGGAAAGAGCCAAATGACAGGAATGTTAATCACGACGCTTCATGCACCACCCTCACCCTTCACATACATCTTCCCCTCAGAGAAATATCTCTGACGGGTAGTCGAGTCTTAGGGGGAGAAACAAGTGCCCGCAAACTTAGGGTGAAATGCAGGTTTCACTCTGCCGTCTGAGAAATCTTGCCCTGCACGTGACTGAGATCACGGCGTGTTAGATCCGTACCCAGTCGCACATACAATTCCGCTGGTGGGCACACAGAGCTCCGGCAGAGCTCGAAGTTCCCAGAGCACGTGCAATACTCCTGGTGCCTGCAACAAGCAATGTCGTACACGGCACACTTGGACCTTGACGTCCTTTCAAGGAAAGGCCGCAGGGCAGGGTCATTGAATCGAGAGAGGGAAACACTTGGCTGCATTCCTCAGGTGAGACACAGGTCAAACTGTGCCGGCTGAAAAGCTCAGGTTCCCTTTGGGAAGCTCTTCGTTGTATGCGGGACGGGAAGGCCTTTGCTTGCAGGCTGTGGCCATTGCCAGGCTAGGACGGAGGAAACACCGCCTATCCCAGCACGCTTGTTAGCACGCATGGGAGAGAACTCACGCCCTGTTTCAGTCCCCTGCCAGCCATACATACACGTCAAGGACAGTGTTCCCAGAGATACCTTCCTGTAAATGGGAGAGAGGAAGTTTGACTGGGCACAACTCAGCCTTGGCAGGCCGTCTGAGCAGCTTGCTCCCTTGATGGCTTTGGAGCAGAGAGCATCACGCAGCGTTCCGTGAAGCTCATGGTAGGCTGATTTTAGGGCTCTCGCCGACACTCCTCGGGCTCTAGCACTCTCAACCTCTTCCGGCCCTTACTGGCCTTCTCTGACACACCTCGGCGAGTACAGAGCTTAGGGCGACACATTCCGTTTACGATGGGCAGCAGGAATTCACAGCAGTGTGTCAAGCCCTCCGGCCTTCTCTCCTTCGGCACGCAGAGGTTTTGCACTTCTTGCAAACACCTCAGCGGAGAGCCCAAAGTATTCCTGAGCTCTTCAACAATGTAGTGCTGCACTAGACTTCAAATATGTCTTCGCTGCGAGATACATTAGAGCGTGTAGTCGTTGCTTCTGAAGGTGAGGAACGCTTCCCTAATGGGCTTTCAGGGTGAAACCTGCTGCGAGTGGCCGTCTGCAAGCCCTTGCGATCACATTCGTCAGCGGCTGTGGTGGCAGTCAAGTTCTGACAGCAAATGGAAATATCAGCTCTCCATGTTTACGAAACGCACCCCTCCGTGTGTCAAAGGCAAAAGTCTACCTTTCCTTCAGAGTCCTCAACCCTGTGAGACAAACATGGTGTGGGTGGCTCCATTCAAAGTGTTTCTCAGGATACCGGGGGAAACTTCCCATTCTAAGAGGGACGAATAGGCTCTGTTTCCTGTCCGGTCAAGTCCATTTCCAGGAACACATCAGAGTCCTTGGTCAAGCGCGTTGTGTGAATGGGCAGAGGAAGAAAGCACTCAGTGCTGGAGAAGGTTAGCTGGCTGACATTGCAGGCACAGTACGCAGCACTCTGTACTTGCACCTTGCCTGTGGCAAATGCATACATACTCTGATGAGGAAGAGACAAGCGGTGCAGGTCCTCTACTGGATTTCCCACTTATTTGTAGATGACAACAGAGGAGCTTGCCCATGGAACTTGAGACCGGCTTATGTGCAAGTCGACCCAAAATGGAAGAGCCGTTTCCTCCTGCCCCCAGGGACACGTTCCGCACTTTGCCTGGGCAGAGGCTGTGAGGCTTTGTTGATCCCAGCTCGTGGGAAACGGATATATAAATTCTGTGAGGAACGAGGATTTCCTTCCCTGCAGCGGCGCCTGGGCTTCCACGTTGCCTTTGGCACACGGTGCTCGAGCGGCGCTCTCAATGAACTGGAAAGAGCCAAATGACAGGAATGTTAATCACGACGCTTCATGCACCACCCTCACCCTTCACATACATCTTCCCCTCAGAGAAATATCTCTGACGGGTAGTCGAGTCTTAGGGGGAGAAACAAGTGCCCGCAAACTTAGGGTGAAATGCAGGTTTCACTCTGCCGTCTGAGAAACCTTGCCCTGCACGTGACTGAGATCACGGCGTGTTAGATCCGTACCCAGTCGCACATACAATTCCGCTGGTGGGCACACAGAGCTCCGGCAGAGCTCGAAGTTCCCAGAGCACGTGCAATACTCCTGGTGCCTGCAACAAGCAATGTCGTACACGGCACACTTGGACCTTGACGTCCTTTCAAGGAAAGGCCGCAGGGCAGGGTCATTGAATCGAGAGAGGGAAACACTTGGCTGCATTCCTCAGGTGAGACACAGGTCAAACTGTGCCGGCTGAAAAGCTCAGGTTCCCTTTGGGAAGCTCTTCGTTGTATGCGGGACGGGAAGGCCTTTGCTTGCAGGCTGTGGCCATTGCCAGGCTAGGACGGAGGAAACACCGCCTATCCCAGCACGCTTGTTAGCACGCATGGGAGAGAACTCACGCCCTGTTTCAGTCCCCTGCCAGCCATACATACACGTCAAGGACAGTGTTCCCAGAGATACCTTCCTGTAAATGGGAGAGAGGAAGTTTGACTGGGCACAACTCAGCCTTGGCAGGCCGTCTGAGCAGCTTGCTCCCTTGATGGCTTTGGAGCAGAGAGCATCACGCAGCGTTCCGTGAAGCTCATGGTAGGCTGATTTTAGGGCTCTCGCCGACACTCCTCGGGCTCTAGCACTCTCAACCTCTTCCGGCCCTTACTGGCCTTCTCTGACACACCTCGGCGAGTACAGAGCTTAGGGCGACACATTCCGTTTACGATGGGCAGCAGGAATTCACAGCAGTGTGTCAAGCCCTCCGGCCTTCTCTCCTTCGGCACGCAGAGGTTTTGCACTTCTTGCAAACACCTCAGCGGAGAGCCCAAAGTATTCCTGAGCTCTTCAACAATGTAGTGCTGCACTAGACTTCAAATATGTCTTCGCTGCGAGATACATTAGAGCGTGTAGTCGTTGCTTCTGAAGGTGAGGAACGCTTCCCTAATGGGCTTTCAGGGTGAAACCTGCTGCGAGTGGCCGTCTGCAAGCCCTTGCGATCACATTCGTCAGCGGCTGTGGTGGCAGTCAAGTTCTGACAGCAAATGGAAATATCAGCTCTCCATGTTTACGAAACGCACCCCTCCGTGTGTCAAAGGCAAAAGTCTACCTTTCCTTCAGAGTCCTCAACCCTGTGAGACAAACATGGTGTGGGTGGCTCCATTCAAAGTGTTTCTCAGGATACCGGGGGAAACTTCCCATTCTAAGAGGGACGAATAGGCTCTGTTTCCTGTCCGGTCAAGTCCATTTCCAGGAACACATCAGAGTCCTTGGTCAAGCGCGTTGTGTGAATGGGCAGAGGAAGAAAGCACTCAGTGCTGGAGAAGGTTAGCTGGCTGACATTGCAGGCACAGTACGCAGCACTCTGTACTTGCACCTTGCCTGTGGCAAATGCATACATACTCTGATGAGGAAGAGACAAGCGGTGCAGGTCCTCTACTGGATTTCCCACTTATTTGTAGATGACAACAGAGGAGCTTGCCCATGGAACTTGAGACCGGCTTATGTGCAAGTCGACCCAAAATGGAAGAGCCGTTTCCTCCTGCCCCCAGGGACACGTTCCGCACTTTGCCTGGGCAGAGGCTGTGAGGCTTTGTTGATCCCAGCTCGTGGGAAACGGATATATAAATTCTGTGAGGAACGAGGATTTCCTTCCCTGCAGCGGCGCCTGGGCTTCCACGTTGCCTTTGGCACACGGTGCTCGAGCGGCGCTCTCAATGAACTGGAAAGAGCCAAATGACAGGAATGTTAATCACGACGCTTCATGCACCACCCTCACCCTTCACATACATCTTCCCCTCAGAGAAATATCTCTGACGGGTAGTCGAGTCTTAGGGGGAGAAACAAGTGCCCGCAAACTTAGGGTGAAATGCAGGTTTCACTCTGCCGTCTGAGAAACCTTGCCCTGCACGTGACTGAGATCACGGCGTGTTAGATCCGTACCCAGTCGCACATACAATTCCGCTGCTGGGCACACAGAGCTCCGGCAGAGCTCGAAGTTCCCAGAGCACGTGCAATACTCCTGGTGCCTGCAACAAGCAATGTCGTACACGGCACACTTGGACCTTGACGTCCTTTCAAGGAAAGGCCGCAGGGCAGGGTCATTGAATCGAGAGAGGGAAACACTTGGCTGCATTCCTCAGGTGAGACACAGGTCAAACTGTGCCGGCTGAAAAGCTCAGGTTCCCTTTGGGAAGCTCTTCGTTGTATGCGGGACGGGAAGGCCTTTGCTTGCAGGCTGTGGCCATTGCCAGGCTAGGACGGAGGAAACACCGCCTATCCCAGCACGCTTGTTAGCACGCATGGGAGAGAACTCACGCCCTGTTTCAGTCCCCTGCCAGCCATACATACACGTCAAGGACAGTGTTCCCAGAGATACCTTCCTGTAAATGGGAGAGAGGAAGTTTGACTGGGCACAACTCAGCCTTGGCAGGCCGTCTGAGCAGCTTGCTCCCTTGATGGCTTTGGAGCAGAGAGCATCACGCAGCGTTCCGTGAAGCTCATGGTAGGCTGATTTTAGGGCTCTCGCCGACACTCCTCGGGCTCTAGCACTCTCAACCTCTTCCGGCCCTTACTGGCCTTCTCTGACACACCTCGGCGAGTACAGAGCTTAGGGCGACACATTCCGTTTACGATGGGCAGCAGGAATTCACAGCAGTGTGTCAAGCCCTCCGGCCTTCTCTCCTTCGGCACGCAGAGGTTTTGCACTTCTTGCAAACACCTCAGCGGAGAGCCCAAAGTATTCCTGAGCTCTTCAACAATGTAGTGCTGCACTAGACTTCAAATATGTCTTCGCTGCGAGATACATTAGAGCGTGTAGTCGTTGCTTCTGAAGGTGAGGAACGCTTCCCTAATGGGCTTTCAGGGTGAAACCTGCTGCGAGTGGCCGTCTGCAAGCCCTTGCGATCACATTCGTCAGCGGCTGTGGTGGCAGTCAAGTTCTGACAGCAAATGGAAATATCAGCTCTCCATGTTTACGAAACGCACCCCTCCGTGTGTCAAAGGCAAAAGTCTACCTTTCCTTCAGAGTCCTCAACCCTGTGAGACAAACATGGTGTGGGTGGCTCCATTCAAAGTGTTTCTCAGGATACCGGGGGAAACTTCCCATTCTAAGAGGGACGAATAGGCTCTGTTTCCTGTCCGGTCAAGTCCATTTCCAGGAACACATCAGAGTCCTTGGTCAAGCGCGTTGTGTGAATGGGCAGAGGAAGAAAGCACTCAGTGCTGGAGAAGGTTAGCTGGCTGACATTGCAGGCACAGTACGCAGCACTCTGTACTTGCACCTTGCCTGTGGCAAATGCATACATACTCTGATGAGGAAGAGACAAGCGGTGCAGGTCCTCTACTGGATTTCCCACTTATTTGTAGATGACAACAGAGGAGCTTGCCCATGGAACTTGAGACCGGCTTATGTGCAAGTCGACCCAAAATGGAAGAGCCGTTTCCTCCTGCCCCCAGGGACACGTTCCGCACTTTGCCTGGGCAGAGGCTGTGAGGCTTTGTTGATCCCAGCTCGTGGGAAACGGATATATAAATTCTGTGAGGAACGAGGATTTCCTTCCCTGCAGCGGCGCCTGGGCTTCCACGTTGCCTTTGGCACACGGTGCTCGAGCGGCGCTCTCAATGAACTGGAAAGAGCCAAATGACAGGAATGTTAATCACGACGCTTCATGCACCACCCTCACCCTTCACATACATCTTCCCCTCAGAGAAATATCTCTGACGGGTAGTCGAGTCTTAGGGGGAGAAACAAGTGCCCGCAAACTTAGGGTGAAATGCAGGTTTCACTCTGCCGTCTGAGAAATCTTGCCCTGCACGTGACTGAGATCACGGCGTGTTAGATCCGTACCCAGTCGCACATACAATTCCGCTGGTGGGCACACAGAGCTCCGGCAGAGCTCGAAGTTCCCAGAGCACGTGCAATACTCCTGGTGCCTGCAACAAGCAATGTCGTACACGGCACACTTGGACCTTGACGTCCTTTCAAGGAAAGGCCGCAGGGCAGGGTCATTGAATCGAGAGAGGGAAACACTTGGCTGCATTCCTCAGGTGAGACACAGGTCAAACTGTGCCGGCTGAAAAGCTCAGGTTCCCTTTGGGAAGCTCTTCGTTGTATGCGGGACGGGAAGGCCTTTGCTTGCAGGCTGTGGCCATTGCCAGGCTAGGACGGAGGAAACACCGCCTATCCCAGCACGCTTGTTAGCACGCATGGGAGAGAACTCACGCCCTGTTTCAGTCCCCTGCCAGCCATACATACACGTCAAGGACAGTGTTCCCAGAGATACCTTCCTGTAAATGGGAGAGAGGAAGTTTGACTGGGCACAACTCAGCCTTGGCAGGCCGTCTGAGCAGCTTGCTCCCTTGATGGCTTTGGAGCAGAGAGCATCACGCAGCGTTCCGTGAAGCTCATGGTAGGCTGATTTTAGGGCTCTCGCCGACACTCCTCGGGCTCTAGCACTCTCAACCTCTTCCGGCCCTTACTGGCCTTCTCTGACACACCTCGGCGAGTACAGAGCTTAGGGCGACACATTCCGTTTACGATGGGCAGCAGGAATTCACAGCAGTGTGTCAAGCCCTCCGGCCTTCTCTCCTTCGGCACGCAGAGGTTTTGCACTTCTTGCAAACACCTCAGCGGAGAGCCCAAAGTATTCCTGAGCTCTTCAACAATGTAGTGCTGCACTAGACTTCAAATATGTCTTCGCTGCGAGATACATTAGAGCGTGTAGTCGTTGCTTCTGAAGGTGAGGAACGCTTCCCTAATGGGCTTTCAGGGTGAAACCTGCTGCGAGTGGCCGTCTGCAAGCCCTTGCGATCACATTCGTCAGCGGCTGTGGTGGCAGTCAAGTTCTGACAGCAAATGGAAATATCAGCTCTCCATGTTTACGAAACGCACCCCTCCGTGTGTCAAAGGCAAAAGTCTACCTTTCCTTCAGAGTCCTCAACCCTGTGAGACAAACATGGTGTGGGTGGCTCCATTCAAAGTGTTTCTCAGGATACCGGGGGAAACTTCCCATTCTAAGAGGGACGAATAGGCTCTGTTTCCTGTCCGGTCAAGTCCATTTCCAGGAACACATCAGAGTCCTTGGTCAAGCGCGTTGTGTGAATGGGCAGAGGAAGAAAGCACTCAGTGCTGGAGAAGGTTAGCTGGCTGACATTGCAGGCACAGTACGCAGCACTCTGTACTTGCACCTTGCCTGTGGCAAATGCATACATACTCTGATGAGGAAGAGACAAGCGGTGCAGGTCCTCTACTGGATTTCCCACTTATTTGTAGATGACAACAGAGGAGCTTGCCCATGGAACTTGAGACCGGCTTATGTGCAAGTCGACCCAAAATGGAAGAGCCGTTTCCTCCTGCCCCCAGGGACACGTTCCGCACTTTGCCTGGGCAGAGGCTGTGAGGCTTTGTTGATCCCAGCTCGTGGGAAACGGATATATAAATTCTGTGAGGAACGAGGATTTCCTTCCCTGCAGCGGCGCCTGGGCTTCCACGTTGCCTTTGGCACACGGTGCTCGAGCGGCGCTCTCAATGAACTGGAAAGAGCCAAATGACAGGAATGTTAATCACGACGCTTCATGCACCACCCTCACCCTTCACATACATCTTCCCCTCAGAGAAATATCTCTGACGGGTAGTCGAGTCTTAGGGGGAGAAACAAGTGCCCGCAAACTTAGGGTGAAATGCAGGTTTCACTCTGCCGTCTGAGAAATCTTGCCCTGCACGTGACTGAGATCACGGCGTGTTAGATCCGTACCCAGTCGCACATACAATTCCGCTGGTGGGCACACAGAGCTCCGGCAGAGCTCGAAGTTCCCAGAGCACGTGCAATACTCCTGGTGCCTGCAACAAGCAATGTCGTACACGGCACACTTGGACCTTGACGTCCTTTCAAGGAAAGGCCGCAGGGCAGGGTCATTGAATCGAGAGAGGGAAACACTTGGCTGCATTCCTCAGGTGAGACACAGGTCAAACTGTGCCGGCTGAAAAGCTCAGGTTCCCTTTGGGAAGCTCTTCGTTGTATGCGGGACGGGAAGGCCTTTGCTTGCAGGCTGTGGCCATTGCCAGGCTAGGACGGAGGAAACACCGCCTATCCCAGCACGCTTGTTAGCACGCATGGGAGAGAACTCACGCCCTGTTTCAGTCCCCTGCCAGCCATACATACACGTCAAGGACAGTGTTCCCAGAGATACCTTCCTGTAAATGGGAGAGAGGAAGTTTGACTGGGCACAACTCAGCCTTGGCAGGCCGTCTGAGCAGCTTGCTCCCTTGATGGCTTTGGAGCAGAGAGCATCACGCAGCGTTCCGTGAAGCTCATGGTAGGCTGATTTTAGGGCTCTCGCCGACACTCCTCGGGCTCTAGCACTCTCAACCTCTTCCGGCCCTTACTGGCCTTCTCTGACACACCTCGGCGAGTACAGAGCTTAGGGCGACACATTCCGTTTACGATGGGCAGCAGGAATTCACAGCAGTGTGTCAAGCCCTCCGGCCTTCTCTCCTTCGGCACGCAGAGGTTTTGCACTTCTTGCAAACACCTCAGCGGAGAGCCCAAAGTATTCCTGAGCTCTTCAACAATGTAGTGCTGCACTAGACTTCAAATATGTCTTCGCTGCGAGATACATTAGAGCGTGTAGTCGTTGCTTCTGAAGGTGAGGAACGCTTCCCTAATGGGCTTTCAGGGTGAAACCTGCTGCGAGTGGCCGTCTGCAAGCCCTTGCGATCACATTCGTCAGCGGCTGTGGTGGCAGTCAAGTTCTGACAGCAAATGGAAATATCAGCTCTCCATGTTTACGAAACGCACCCCTCCGTGTGTCAAAGGCAAAAGTCTACCTTTCCTTCAGAGTCCTCAACCCTGTGAGACAAACATGGTGTGGGTGGCTCCATTCAAAGTGTTTCTCAGGATACCGGGGGAAACTTCCCATTCTAAGAGGGACGAATAGGCTCTGTTTCCTGTCCGGTCAAGTCCATTTCCAGGAACACATCAGAGTCCTTGGTCAAGCGCGTTGTGTGAATGGGCAGAGGAAGAAAGCACTCAGTGCTGGAGAAGGTTAGCTGGCTGACATTGCAGGCACAGTACGCAGCACTCTGTACTTGCACCTTGCCTGTGGCAAATGCATACATACTCTGATGAGGAAGAGACAAGCGGTGCAGGTCCTCTACTGGATTTCCCACTTATTTGTAGATGACAACAGAGGAGCTTGCCCATGGAACTTGAGACCGGCTTATGTGCAAGTCGACCCAAAATGGAAGAGCCGTTTCCTCCTGCCCCCAGGGACACGTTCCGCACTTTGCCTGGGCAGAGGCTGTGAGGCTTTGTTGATCCCAGCTCGTGGGAAACGGATATATAAATTCTGTGAGGAACGAGGATTTCCTTCCCTGCAGCGGCGCCTGGGCTTCCACGTTGCCTTTGGCACACGGTGCTCGAGCGGCGCTCTCAATGAACTGGAAAGAGCCAAATGACAGGAATGTTAATCACGACGCTTCATGCACCACCCTCACCCTTCACATACATCTTCCCCTCAGAGAAATATCTCTGACGGGTAGTCGAGTCTTAGGGGGAGAAACAAGTGCCCGCAAACTTAGGGTGAAATGCAGGTTTCACTCTGCCGTCTGAGAAATCTTGCCCTGCACGTGACTGAGATCACGGCGTGTTAGATCCGTACCCAGTCGCACATACAATTCCGCTGGTGGGCACACAGAGCTCCGGCAGAGCTCGAAGTTCCCAGAGCACGTGCAATACTCCTGGTGCCTGCAACAAGCAATGTCGTACACGGCACACTTGGACCTTGACGTCCTTTCAAGGAAAGGCCGCAGGGCAGGGTCATTGAATCGAGAGAGGGAAACACTTGGCTGCATTCCTCAGGTGAGACACAGGTCAAACTGTGCCGGCTGAAAAGCTCAGGTTCCCTTTGGGAAGCTCTTCGTTGTATGCGGGACGGGAAGGCCTTTGCTTGCAGGCTGTGGCCATTGCCAGGCTAGGACGGAGGAAACACCGCCTATCCCAGCACGCTTGTTAGCACGCATGGGAGAGAACTCACGCCCTGTTTCAGTCCCCTGCCAGCCATACATACACGTCAAGGACAGTGTTCCCAGAGATACCTTCCTGTAAATGGGAGAGAGGAAGTTTGACTGGGCACAACTCAGCCTTGGCAGGCCGTCTGAGCAGCTTGCTCCCTTGATGGCTTTGGAGCAGAGAGCATCACGCAGCGTTCCGTGAAGCTCATGGTAGGCTGATTTTAGGGCTCTCGCCGACACTCCTCGGGCTCTAGCACTCTCAACCTCTTCCGGCCCTTACTGGCCTTCTCTGACACACCTCGGCGAGTACAGAGCTTAGGGCGACACATTCCGTTTACGATGGGCAGCAGGAATTCACAGCAGTGTGTCAAGCCCTCCGGCCTTCTCTCCTTCGGCACGCAGAGGTTTTGCACTTCTTGCAAACACCTCAGCGGAGAGCCCAAAGTATTCCTGAGCTCTTCAACAATGTAGTGCTGCACTAGACTTCAAATATGTCTTCGCTGCGAGATACATTAGAGCGTGTAGTCGTTGCTTCTGAAGGTGAGGAACGCTTCCCTAATGGGCTTTCAGGGTGAAACCTGCTGCGAGTGGCCGTCTGCAAGCCCTTGCGATCACATTCGTCAGCGGCTGTGGTGGCAGTCAAGTTCTGACAGCAAATGGAAATATCAGCTCTCCATGTTTACGAAACGCACCCCTCCGTGTGTCAAAGGCAAAAGTCTACCTTTCCTTCAGAGTCCTCAACCCTGTGAGACAAACATGGTGTGGGTGGCTCCATTCAAAGTGTTTCTCAGGATACCGGGGGAAACTTCCCATTCTAAGAGGGACGAATAGGCTCTGTTTCCTGTCCGGTCAAGTCCATTTCCAGGAACACATCAGAGTCCTTGGTCAAGCGCGTTGTGTGAATGGGCAGAGGAAGAAAGCACTCAGTGCTGGAGAAGGTTAGCTGGCTGACATTGCAGGCACAGTACGCAGCACTCTGTACTTGCACCTTGCCTGTGGCAAATGCATACATACTCTGATGAGGAAGAGACAAGCGGTGCAGGTCCTCTACTGGATTTCCCACTTATTTGTAGATGACAACAGAGGAGCTTGCCCATGGAACTTGAGACCGGCTTATGTGCAAGTCGACCCAAAATGGAAGAGCCGTTTCCTCCTGCCCCCAGGGACACGTTCCGCACTTTGCCTGGGCAGAGGCTGTGAGGCTTTGTTGATCCCAGCTCGTGGGAAACGGATATATAAATTCTGTGAGGAACGAGGATTTCCTTCCCTGCAGCGGCGCCTGGGCTTCCACGTTGCCTTTGGCACACGGTGCTCGAGCGGCGCTCTCAATGAACTGGAAAGAGCCAAATGACAGGAATGTTAATCACGACGCTTCATGCACCACCCTCACCCTTCACATACATCTTCCCCTCAGAGAAATATCTCTGACGGGTAGTCGAGTCTTAGGGGGAGAAACAAGTGCCCGCAAACTTAGGGTGAAATGCAGGTTTCACTCTGCCGTCTGAGAAATCTTGCCCTGCACGTGACTGAGATCACGGCGTGTTAGATCCGTACCCAGTCGCACATACAATTCCGCTGGTGGGCACACAGAGCTCCGGCAGAGCTCGAAGTTCCCAGAGCACGTGCAATACTCCTGGTGCCTGCAACAAGCAATGTCGTACACGGCACACTTGGACCTTGACGTCCTTTCAAGGAAAGGCCGCAGGGCAGGGTCATTGAATCGAGAGAGGGAAACACTTGGCTGCATTCCTCAGGTGAGACACAGGTCAAACTGTGCCGGCTGAAAAGCTCAGGTTCCCTTTGGGAAGCTCTTCGTTGTATGCGGGACGGGAAGGCCTTTGCTTGCAGGCTGTGGCCATTGCCAGGCTAGGACGGAGGAAACACCGCCTATCCCAGCACGCTTGTTAGCACGCATGGGAGAGAACTCACGCCCTGTTTCAGTCCCCTGCCAGCCATACATACACGTCAAGGACAGTGTTCCCAGAGATACCTTCCTGTAAATGGGAGAGAGGAAGTTTGACTGGGCACAACTCAGCCTTGGCAGGCCGTCTGAGCAGCTTGCTCCCTTGATGGCTTTGGAGCAGAGAGCATCACGCAGCGTTCCGTGAAGCTCATGGTAGGCTGATTTTAGGGCTCTCGCCGACACTCCTCGGGCTCTAGCACTCTCAACCTCTTCCGGCCCTTACTGGCCTTCTCTGACACACCTCGGCGAGTACAGAGCTTAGGGCGACACATTCCGTTTACGATGGGCAGCAGGAATTCACAGCAGTGTGTCAAGCCCTCCGGCCTTCTCTCCTTCGGCACGCAGAGGTTTTGCACTTCTTGCAAACACCTCAGCGGAGAGCCCAAAGTATTCCTGAGCTCTTCAACAATGTAGTGCTGCACTAGACTTCAAATATGTCTTCGCTGCGAGATACATTAGAGCGTGTAGTCGTTGCTTCTGAAGGTGAGGAACGCTTCCCTAATGGGCTTTCAGGGTGAAACCTGCTGCGAGTGGCCGTCTGCAAGCCCTTGCGATCACATTCGTCAGCGGCTGTGGTGGCAGTCAAGTTCTGACAGCAAATGGAAATATCAGCTCTCCATGTTTACGAAACGCACCCCTCCGTGTGTCAAAGGCAAAAGTCTACCTTTCCTTCAGAGTCCTCAACCCTGTGAGACAAACATGGTGTGGGTGGCTCCATTCAAAGTGTTTCTCAGGATACCGGGGGAAACTTCCCATTCTAAGAGGGACGAATAGGCTCTGTTTCCTGTCCGGTCAAGTCCATTTCCAGGAACACATCAGAGTCCTTGGTCAAGCGCGTTGTGTGAATGGGCAGAGGAAGAAAGCACTCAGTGCTGGAGAAGGTTAGCTGGCTGACATTGCAGGCACAGTACGCAGCACTCTGTACTTGCACCTTGCCTGTGGCAAATGCATACATACTCTGATGAGGAAGAGACAAGCGGTGCAGGTCCTCTACTGGATTTCCCACTTATTTGTAGATGACAACAGAGGAGCTTGCCCATGGAACTTGAGACCGGCTTATGTGCAAGTCGACCCAAAATGGAAGAGCCGTTTCCTCCTGCCCCCAGGGACACGTTCCGCACTTTGCCTGGGCAGAGGCTGTGAGGCTTTGTTGATCCCAGCTCGTGGGAAACGGATATATAAATTCTGTGAGGAACGAGGATTTCCTTCCCTGCAGCGGCGCCTGGGCTTCCACGTTGCCTTTGGCACACGGTGCTCGAGCGGCGCTCTCAATGAACTGGAAAGAGCCAAATGACAGGAATGTTAATCACGACGCTTCATGCACCACCCTCACCCTTCACATACATCTTCCCCTCAGAGAAATATCTCTGACGGGTAGTCGAGTCTTAGGGGGAGAAACAAGTGCCCGCAAACTTAGGGTGAAATGCAGGTTTCACTCTGCCGTCTGAGAAATCTTGCCCTGCACGTGACTGAGATCACGGCGTGTTAGATCCGTACCCAGTCGCACATACAATTCCGCTGGTGGGCACACAGAGCTCCGGCAGAGCTCGAAGTTCCCAGAGCACGTGCAATACTCCTGGTGCCTGCAACAAGCAATGTCGTACACGGCACACTTGGACCTTGACGTCCTTTCAAGGAAAGGCCGCAGGGCAGGGTCATTGAATCGAGAGAGGGAAACACTTGGCTGCATTCCTCAGGTGAGACACAGGTCAAACTGTGCCAGCTGAAAAGCTCAGGTTCCCTTTGGGAAGCTCTTCGTTGTATGCGGGACGGGAAGGCCTTTGCTTGCAGGCTGTGGCCATTGCCAGGCTAGGACGGAGGAAACACCGCCTATCCCAGCACGCTTGTTAGCACGCATGGGAGAGAACTCACGCCCTGTTTCAGTCCCCTGCCAGCCATACATACACGTCAAGGACAGTGTTCCCAGAGATACCTTCCTGTAAATGGGAGAGAGGAAGTTTGACTGGGCACAACTCAGCCTTGGCAGGCCGTCTGAGCAGCTTGCTCCCTTGATGGCTTTGGAGCAGAGAGCATCACGCAGCGTTCCGTGAAGCTCATGGTAGGCTGATTTTAGGGCTCTCGCCGACACTCCTCGGGCTCTAGCACTCTCAACCTCTTCCGGCCCTTACTGGCCTTCTCTGACACACCTCGGCGAGTACAGAGCTTAGGGCGACACATTCCGTTTACGATGGGCAGCAGGAATTCACAGCAGTGTGTCAAGCCCTCCGGCCTTCTCTCCTTCGGCACGCAGAGGTTTTGCACTTCTTGCAAACACCTCAGCGGAGAGCCCAAAGTATTCCTGAGCTCTTCAACAATGTAGTGCTGCACTAGACTTCAAATATGTCTTCGCTGCGAGATACATTAGAGCGTGTAGTCGTTGCTTCTGAAGGTGAGGAACGCTTCCCTAATGGGCTTTCAGGGTGAAACCTGCTGCGAGTGGCCGTCTGCAAGCCCTTGCGATCACATTCGTCAGCGGCTGTGGTGGCAGTCAAGTTCTGACAGCAAATGGAAATATCAGCTCTCCATGTTTACGAAACGCACCCCTCCGTGTGTCAAAGGCAAAAGTCTACCTTTCCTTCAGAGTCCTCAACCCTGTGAGACAAACATGGTGTGGGTGGCTCCATTCAAAGTGTTTCTCAGGATACCGGGGGAAACTTCCCATTCTAAGAGGGACGAATAGGCTCTGTTTCCTGTCCGGTCAAGTCCATTTCCAGGAACACATCAGAGTCCTTGGTCAAGCGCGTTGTGTGAATGGGCAGAGGAAGAAAGCACTCAGTGCTGGAGAAGGTTAGCTGGCTGACATTGCAGGCACAGTACGCAGCACTCTGTACTTGCACCTTGCCTGTGGCAAATGCATACATACTCTGATGAGGAAGAGACAAGCGGTGCAGGTCCTCTACTGGATTTCCCACTTATTTGTAGATGACAACAGAGGAGCTTGCCCATGGAACTTGAGACCGGCTTATGTGCAAGTCGACCCAAAATGGAAGAGCCGTTTCCTCCTGCCCCCAGGGACACGTTCCGCACTTTGCCTGGGCAGAGGCTGTGAGGCTTTGTTGATCCCAGCTCGTGGGAAACGGATATATAAATTCTGTGAGGAACGAGGATTTCCTTCCCTGCAGCGGCGCCTGGGCTTCCACGTTGCCTTTGGCACACGGTGCTCGAGCGGCGCTCTCAATGAACTGGAAAGAGCCAAATGACAGGAATGTTAATCACGACGCTTCATGCACCACCCTCACCCTTCACATACATCTTCCCCTCAGAGAAATATCTCTGACGGGTAGTCGAGTCTTAGGGGGAGAAACAAGTGCCCGCAAACTTAGGGTGAAATGCAGGTTTCACTCTGCCGTCTGAGAAATCTTGCCCTGCACGTGACTGAGATCACGGCGTGTTAGATCCGTACCCAGTCGCACATACAATTCCGCTGGTGGGCACACAGAGCTCCGGCAGAGCTCGAAGTTCCCAGAGCACGTGCAATACTCCTGGTGCCTGCAACAAGCAATGTCGTACACGGCACACTTGGACCTTGACGTCCTTTCAAGGAAAGGCCGCAGGGCAGGGTCATTGAATCGAGAGAGGGAAACACTTGGCTGCATTCCTCAGGTGAGACACAGGTCAAACTGTGCCGGCTGAAAAGCTCAGGTTCCCTTTGGGAAGCTCTTCGTTGTATGCGGGACGGGAAGGCCTTTGCTTGCAGGCTGTGGCCATTGCCAGGCTAGGACGGAGGAAACACCGCCTATCCCAGCACGCTTGTTAGCACGCATGGGAGAGAACTCACGCCCTGTTTCAGTCCCCTGCCAGCCATACATACACGTCAAGGACAGTGTTCCCAGAGATACCTTCCTGTAAATGGGAGAGAGGAAGTTTGACTGGGCACAACTCAGCCTTGGCAGGCCGTCTGAGCAGCTTGCTCCCTTGATGGCTTTGGAGCAGAGAGCATCACGCAGCGTTCCGTGAAGCTCATGGTAGGCTGATTTTAGGGCTCTCGCCGACACTCCTCGGGCTCTAGCACTCTCAACCTCTTCCGGCCCTTACTGGCCTTCTCTGACACACCTCGGCGAGTACAGAGCTTAGGGCGACACATTCCGTTTACGATGGGCAGCAGGAATTCACAGCAGTGTGTCAAGCCCTCCGGCCTTCTCTCCTTCGGCACGCAGAGGTTTTGCACTTCTTGCAAACACCTCAGCGGAGAGCCCAAAGTATTCCTGAGCTCTTCAACAATGTAGTGCTGCACTAGACTTCAAATATGTCTTCGCTGCGAGATACATTAGAGCGTGTAGTCGTTGCTTCTGAAGGTGAGGAACGCTTCCCTAATGGGCTTTCAGGGTGAAACCTGCTGCGAGTGGCCGTCTGCAAGCCCTTGCGATCACATTCGTCAGCGGCTGTGGTGGCAGTCAAGTTCTGACAGCAAATGGAAATATCAGCTCTCCATGTTTACGAAACGCACCCCTCCGTGTGTCAAAGGCAAAAGTCTACCTTTCCTTCAGAGTCCTCAACCCTGTGAGACAAACATGGTGTGGGTGGCTCCATTCAAAGTGTTTCTCAGGATACCGGGGGAAACTTCCCATTCTAAGAGGGACGAATAGGCTCTGTTTCCTGTCCGGTCAAGTCCATTTCCAGGAACACATCAGAGTCCTTGGTCAAGCGCGTTGTGTGAATGGGCAGAGGAAGAAAGCACTCAGTGCTGGAGAAGGTTAGCTGGCTGACATTGCAGGCACAGTACGCAGCACTCTGTACTTGCACCTTGCCTGTGGCAAATGCATACATACTCTGATGAGGAAGAGACAAGCGGTGCAGGTCCTCTACTGGATTTCCCACTTATTTGTAGATGACAACAGAGGAGCTTGCCCATGGAACTTGAGACCGGCTTATGTGCAAGTCGACCCAAAATGGAAGAGCCGTTTCCTCCTGCCCCCAGGGACACGTTCCGCACTTTGCCTGGGCAGAGGCTGTGAGGCTTTGTTGATCCCAGCTCGTGGGAAACGGATATATAAATTCTGTGAGGAACGAGGATTTCCTTCCCTGCAGCGGCGCCTGGGCTTCCACGTTGCCTTTGGCACACGGTGCTCGAGCGGCGCTCTCAATGAACTGGAAAGAGCCAAATGACAGGAATGTTAATCACGACGCTTCATGCACCACCCTCACCCTTCACATACATCTTCCCCTCAGAGAAATATCTCTGACGGGTAGTCGAGTCTTAGGGGGAGAAACAAGTGCCCGCAAACTTAGGGTGAAATGCAGGTTTCACTCTGCCGTCTGAGAAATCTTGCCCTGCACGTGACTGAGATCACGGCGTGTTAGATCCGTACCCAGTCGCACATACAATTCCGCTGGTGGGCACACAGAGCTCCGGCAGAGCTCGAAGTTCCCAGAGCACGTGCAATACTCCTGGTGCCTGCAACAAGCAATGTCGTACACGGCACACTTGGACCTTGACGTCCTTTCAAGGAAAGGCCGCAGGGCAGGGTCATTGAATCGAGAGAGGGAAACACTTGGCTGCATTCCTCAGGTGAGACACAGGTCAAACTGTGCCGGCTGAAAAGCTCAGGTTCCCTTTGGGAAGCTCTTCGTTGTATGCGGGACGGGAAGGCCTTTGCTTGCAGGCTGTGGCCATTGCCAGGCTAGGACGGAGGAAACACCGCCTATCCCAGCACGCTTGTTAGCACGCATGGGAGAGAACTCACGCCCTGTTTCAGTCCCCTGCCAGCCATACATACACGTCAAGGACAGTGTTCCCAGAGATACCTTCCTGTAAATGGGAGAGAGGAAGTTTGACTGGGCACAACTCAGCCTTGGCAGGCCGTCTGAGCAGCTTGCTCCCTTGATGGCTTTGGAGCAGAGAGCATCACGCAGCGTTCCGTGAAGCTCATGGTAGGCTGATTTTAGGGCTCTCGCCGACACTCCTCGGGCTCTAGCACTCTCAACCTCTTCCGGCCCTTACTGGCCTTCTCTGACACACCTCGGCGAGTACAGAGCTTAGGGCGACACATTCCGTTTACGATGGGCAGCAGGAATTCACAGCAGTGTGTCAAGCCCTCCGGCCTTCTCTCCTTCGGCACGCAGAGGTTTTGCACTTCTTGCAAACACCTCAGCGGAGAGCCCAAAGTATTCCTGAGCTCTTCAACAATGTAGTGCTGCACTAGACTTCAAATATGTCTTCGCTGCGAGATACATTAGAGCGTGTAGTCGTTGCTTCTGAAGGTGAGGAACGCTTCCCTAATGGGCTTTCAGGGTGAAACCTGCTGCGAGTGGCCGTCTGCAAGCCCTTGCGATCACATTCGTCAGCGGCTGTGGTGGCAGTCAAGTTCTGACAGCAAATGGAAATATCAGCTCTCCATGTTTACGAAACGCACCCCTCCGTGTGTCAAAGGCAAAAGTCTACCTTTCCTTCAGAGTCCTCAACCCTGTGAGACAAACATGGTGTGGGTGGCTCCATTCAAAGTGTTTCTCAGGATACCGGGGGAAACTTCCCATTCTAAGAGGGACGAATAGGCTCTGTTTCCTGTCCGGTCAAGTCCATTTCCAGGAACACATCAGAGTCCTTGGTCAAGCGCGTTGTGTGAATGGGCAGAGGAAGAAAGCACTCAGTGCTGGAGAAGGTTAGCTGGCTGACATTGCAGGCACAGTACGCAGCACTCTGTACTTGCACCTTGCCTGTGGCAAATGCATACATACTCTGATGAGGAAGAGACAAGCGGTGCAGGTCCTCTACTGGATTTCCCACTTATTTGTAGATGACAACAGAGGAGCTTGCCCATGGAACTTGAGACCGGCTTATGTGCAAGTCGACCCAAAATGGAAGAGCCGTTTCCTCCTGCCCCCAGGGACACGTTCCGCACTTTGCCTGGGCAGAGGCTGTGAGGCTTTGTTGATCCCAGCTCGTGGGAAACGGATATATAAATTCTGTGAGGAACGAGGATTTCCTTCCCTGCAGCGGCGCCTGGGCTTCCACGTTGCCTTTGGCACACGGTGCTCGAGCGGCGCTCTCAATGAACTGGAAAGAGCCAAATGACAGGAATGTTAATCACGACGCTTCATGCACCACCCTCACCCTTCACATACATCTTCCCCTCAGAGAAATATCTCTGACGGGTAGTCGAGTCTTAGGGGGAGAAACAAGTGCCCGCAAACTTAGGGTGAAATGCAGGTTTCACTCTGCCGTCTGAGAAATCTTGCCCTGCACGTGACTGAGATCACGGCGTGTTAGATCCGTACCCAGTCGCACATACAATTCCGCTGGTGGGCACACAGAGCTCCGGCAGAGCTCGAAGTTCCCAGAGCACGTGCAATACTCCTGGTGCCTGCAACAAGCAATGTCGTACACGGCACACTTGGACCTTGACGTCCTTTCAAGGAAAGGCCGCAGGGCAGGGTCATTGAATCGAGAGAGGGAAACACTTGGCTGCATTCCTCAGGTGAGACACAGGTCAAACTGTGCCGGCTGAAAAGCTCAGGTTCCCTTTGGGAAGCTCTTCGTTGTATGCGGGACGGGAAGGCCTTTGCTTGCAGGCTGTGGCCATTGCCAGGCTAGGACGGAGGAAACACCGCCTATCCCAGCACGCTTGTTAGCACGCATGGGAGAGAACTCACGCCCTGTTTCAGTCCCCTGCCAGCCATACATACACGTCAAGGACAGTGTTCCCAGAGATACCTTCCTGTAAATGGGAGAGAGGAAGTTTGACTGGGCACAACTCAGCCTTGGCAGGCCGTCTGAGCAGCTTGCTCCCTTGATGGCTTTGGAGCAGAGAGCATCACGCAGCGTTCCGTGAAGCTCATGGTAGGCTGATTTTAGGGCTCTCGCCGACACTCCTCGGGCTCTAGCACTCTCAACCTCTTCCGGCCCTTACTGGCCTTCTCTGACACACCTCGGCGAGTACAGAGCTTAGGGCGACACATTCCGTTTACGATGGGCAGCAGGAATTCACAGCAGTGTGTCAAGCCCTCCGGCCTTCTCTCCTTCGGCACGCAGAGGTTTTGCACTTCTTGCAAACACCTCAGCGGAGAGCCCAAAGTATTCCTGAGCTCTTCAACAATGTAGTGCTGCACTAGACTTCAAATATGTCTTCGCTGCGAGATACATTAGAGCATGTAGTCGTTGCTTCTGAAGGTGAGGAACGCTTCCCTAATGGGCTTTCAGGGTGAAACCTGCTGCGAGTGGCCGTCTGCAAGCCCTTGCGATCACATTCGTCAGCGGCTGTGGTGGCAGTCAAGTTCTGACAGCAAATGGAAATATCAGCTCTCCATGTTTACGAAACGCACCCCTCCGTGTGTCAAAGGCAAAAGTCTACCTTTCCTTCAGAGTCCTCAACCCTGTGAGACAAACATGGTGTGGGTGGCTCCATTCAAAGTGTTTCTCAGGATACCGGGGGAAACTTCCCATTCTAAGAGGGACGAATAGGCTCTGTTTCCTGTCCGGTCAAGTCCATTTCCAGGAACACATCAGAGTCCTTGGTCAAGCGCGTTGTGTGAATGGGCAGAGGAAGAAAGCACTCAGTGCTGGAGAAGGTTAGCTGGCTGACATTGCAGGCACAGTACGCAGCACTCTGTACTTGCACCTTGCCTGTGGCAAATGCATACATACTCTGATGAGGAAGAGACAAGCGGTGCAGGTCCTCTACTGGATTTCCCACTTATTTGTAGATGACAACAGAGGAGCTTGCCCATGGAACTTGAGACCGGCTTATGTGCAAGTCGACCCAAAATGGAAGAGCCGTTTCCTCCTGCCCCCAGGGACACGTTCCGCACTTTGCCTGGGCAGAGGCTGTGAGGCTTTGTTGATCCCAGCTCGTGGGAAACGGATATATAAATTCTGTGAGGAACGAGGATTTCCTTCCCTGCAGCGGCGCCTGGGCTTCCACGTTGCCTTTGGCACACGGTGCTCGAGCGGCGCTCTCAATGAACTGGAAAGAGCCAAATGACAGGAATGTTAATCACGACGCTTCATGCACCACCCTCACCCTTCACATACATCTTCCCCTCAGAGAAATATCTCTGACGGGTAGTCGAGTCTTAGGGGGAGAAACAAGTGCCCGCAAACTTAGGGTGAAATGCAGGTTTCACTCTGCCGTCTGAGAAATCTTGCCCTGCACGTGACTGAGATCACGGCGTGTTAGATCCGTACCCAGTCGCACATACAATTCCGCTGGTGGGCACACAGAGCTCCGGCAGAGCTCGAAGTTCCCAGAGCACGTGCAATACTCCTGGTGCCTGCAACAAGCAATGTCGTACACGGCACACTTGGACCTTGACGTCCTTTCAAGGAAAGGCCGCAGGGCAGGGTCATTGAATCGAGAGAGGGAAACACTTGGCTGCATTCCTCAGGTGAGACACAGGTCAAACTGTGCCGGCTGAAAAGCTCAGGTTCCCTTTGGGAAGCTCTTCGTTGTAGGCGGGACGGGAAGGCCTTTGCTTGCAGGCTGTGGCCATTGCCAGGCTAGGACGGAGGAAACACCGCCTATCCCAGCACGCTTGTTAGCACGCATGGGAGAGAACTCACGCCCTGTTTCAGTCCCCTGCCAGCCATACATACACGTCAAGGACAGTGTTCCCAGAGATACCTTCCTGTAAATGGGAGAGAGGAAGTTTGACTGGGCACAACTCAGCCTTGGCAGGCCGTCTGAGCAGCTTGCTCCCTTGATGGCTTTGGAGCAGAGAGCATCACGCAGCGTTCCGTGAAGCTCATGGTAGGCTGATTTTAGGGCTCTCGCCGACACTCCTCGGGCTCTAGCACTCTCAACCTCTTCCGGCCCTTACTGGCCTTCTCTGACACACCTCGGCGAGTACAGAGCTTAGGGCGACACATTCCGTTTACGATGGGCAGCAGGAATTCACAGCAGTGTGTCAAGCCCTCCGGCCTTCTCTCCTTCGGCACGCAGAGGTTTTGCACTTCTTGCAAACACCTCAGCGGAGAGCCCAAAGTATTCCTGAGCTCTTCAACAATGTAGTGCTGCACTAGACTTCAAATATGTCTTCGCTGCGAGATACATTAGAGCGTGTAGTCGTTGCTTCTGAAGGTGAGGAACGCTTCCCTAATGGGCTTTCAGGGTGAAACCTGCTGCGAGTGGCCGTCTGCAAGCCCTTGCGATCACATTCGTCAGCGGCTGTGGTGGCAGTCAAGTTCTGACAGCAAATGGAAATATCAGCTCTCCATGTTTACGAAACGCACCCCTCCGTGTGTCAAAGGCAAAAGTCTACCTTTCCTTCAGAGTCCTCAACCCTGTGAGACAAACATGCTGTGGGTGGCTCCATTCAAAGTGTTTCTCAGGATACCGGGGGAAACTTCCCATTCTAAGAGGGACGAATAGGCTCTGTTTCCTGTCCGGTCAAGTCCATTTCCAGGAACACATCAGAGTCCTTGGTCAAGCGCGTTGTGTGAATGGGCAGAGGAAGAAAGCACTCAGTGCTGGAGAAGGTTAGCTGGCTGACATTGCAGGCACAGTACGCAGCACTCTGTACTTGCACCTTGCCTGTGGCAAATGCATACATACTCTGATGAGGAAGAGACAAGCGGTGCAGGTCCTCTACTGGATTTCCCACTTATTTGTAGATGACAACAGAGGAGCTTGCCCATGGAACTTGAGACCGGCTTATGTGCAAGTCGACCCAAAATGGAAGAGCCGTTTCCTCCTGCCCCCAGGGACACGTTCCGCACTTTGCCTGGGCAGAGGCTGTGAGGCTTTGTTGATCCCAGCTCGTGGGAAACGGATATATAAATTCTGTGAGGAACGAGGATTTCCTTCCCTGCAGCGGCGCCTGGGCTTCCACGTTGCCTTTGGCACACGGTGCTCGAGCGGCGCTCTCAATGAACTGGAAAGAGCCAAATGACAGGAATGTTAATCACGACGCTTCATGCACCACCCTCACCCTTCACATACATCTTCCCCTCAGAGAAATATCTCTGACGGGTAGTCGAGTCTTAGGGGGAGAAACAAGTGCCCGCAAACTTAGGGTGAAATGCAGGTTTCACTCTGCCGTCTGAGAAATCTTGCCCTGCACGTGACTGAGATCACGGCGTGTTAGATCCGTACCCAGTCGCACATACAATTCCGCTGGTGGGCACACAGAGCTCCGGCAGAGCTCGAAGTTCCCAGAGCACGTGCAATACTCCTGGTGCCTGCAACAAGCAATGTCGTACACGGCACACTTGGACCTTGACGTCCTTTCAAGGAAAGGCCGCAGGGCAGGGTCATTGAATCGAGAGAGGGAAACACTTGGCTGCATTCCTCAGGTGAGACACAGGTCAAACTGTGCCGGCTGAAAAGCTCAGGTTCCCTTTGGGAAGCTCTTCGTTGTAGGCGGGACGGGAAGGCCTTTGCTTGCAGGCTGTGGCCATTGCCAGGCTAGGACGGAGGAAACACCGCCTATCCCAGCACGCTTGTTAGCACGCATGGGAGAGAACTCACGCCCTGTTTCAGTCCCCTGCCAGCCATACATACACGTCAAGGACAGTGTTCCCAGAGATACCTTCCTGTAAATGGGAGAGAGGAAGTTTGACTGGGCACAACTCAGCCTTGGCAGGCCGTCTGAGCAGCTTGCTCCCTTGATGGCTTTGGAGCAGAGAGCATCACGCAGCGTTCCGTGAAGCTCATGGTAGGCTGATTTTAGGGCTCTCGCCGACACTCCTCGGGCTCTAGCACTCTCAACCTCTTCCGGCCCTTACTGGCCTTCTCTGACACACCTCGGCGAGTACAGAGCTTAGGGCGACACATTCCGTTTACGATGGGCAGCAGGAATTCACAGCAGTGTGTCAAGCCCTCCGGCCTTCTCTCCTTCGGCACGCAGAGGTTTTGCACTTCTTGCAAACACCTCAGCGGAGAGCCCAAAGTATTCCTGAGCTCTTCAACAATGTAGTGCTGCACTAGACTTCAAATATGTCTTCGCTGCGAGATACATTAGAGCGTGTAGTCGTTGCTTCTGAAGGTGAGGAACGCTTCCCTAATGGGCTTTCAGGGTGAAACCTGCTGCGAGTGGCCGTCTGCAAGCCCTTGCGATCACATTCGTCAGCGGCTGTGGTGGCAGTCAAGTTCTGACAGCAAATGGAAATATCAGCTCTCCATGTTTACGAAACGCACCCCTCCGTGTGTCAAAGGCAAAAGTCTACCTTTCCTTCAGAGTCCTCAACCCTGTGAGACAAACATGGTGTGGGTGGCTCCATTCAAAGTGTTTCTCAGGATACCGGGGGAAACTTCCCATTCTAAGAGGGACGAATAGGCTCTGTTTCCTGTCCGGTCAAGTCCATTTCCAGGAACACATCAGAGTCCTTGGTCAAGCGCGTTGTGTGAATGGGCAGAGGAAGAAAGCACTCAGTGCTGGAGAAGGTTAGCTGGCTGACATTGCAGGCACAGTACGCAGCACTCTGTACTTGCACCTTGCCTGTGGCAAATGCATACATACTCTGATGAGGAAGAGACAAGCGGTGCAGGTCCTCTACTGGATTTCCCACTTATTTGTAGATGACAACAGAGGAGCTTGCCCATGGAACTTGAGACCGGCTTATGTGCAAGTCGACCCAAAATGGAAGAGCCGTTTCCTCCTGCCCCCAGGGACACGTTCCGCACTTTGCCTGGGCAGAGGCTGTGAGGCTTTGTTGATCCCAGCTCGTGGGAAACGGATATATAAATTCTGTGAGGAACGAGGATTTCCTTCCCTGCAGCGGCGCCTGGGCTTCCACGTTGCCTTTGGCACACGGTGCTCGAGCGGCGCTCTCAATGAACTGGAAAGAGCCAAATGACAGGAATGTTAATCACGACGCTTCATGCACCACCCTCACCCTTCACATACATCTTCCCCTCAGAGAAATATCTCTGACGGGTAGTCGAGTCTTAGGGGGAGAAACAAGTGCCCGCAAACTTAGGGTGAAATGCAGGTTTCACTCTGCCGTCTGAGAAATCTTGCCCTGCACGTGACTGAGATCACGGCGTGTTAGATCCGTACCCAGTCGCACATACAATTCCGCTGGTGGGCACACAGAGCTCCGGCAGAGCTCGAAGTTCCCAGAGCACGTGCAATACTCCTGGTGCCTGCAACAAGCAATGTCGTACACGGCACACTTGGACCTTGACGTCCTTTCAAGGAAAGGCCGCAGGGCAGGGTCATTGAATCGAGAGAGGGAAACACTTGGCTGCATTCCTCAGGTGAGACACAGGTCAAACTGTGCCAGCTGAAAAGCTCAGGTTCCCTTTGGGAAGCTCTTCGTTGTAGGCGGGACGGGAAGGCCTTTGCTTGCAGGCTGTGGCCATTGCCAGGCTAGGACGGAGGAAACACCGCCTATCCCAGCACGCTTGTTAGCACGCATGGGAGAGAACTCACGCCCTGTTTCAGTCCCCTGCCAGCCATACATACACGTCAAGGACAGTGTTCCCAGAGATACCTTCCTGTAAATGGGAGAGAGGAAGTTTGACTGGGCACAACTCAGCCTTGGCAGGCCGTCTGAGCAGCTTGCTCCCTTGATGGCTTTGGAGCAGAGAGCATCACGCAGCGTTCCGTGAAGCTCATGGTAGGCTGATTTTAGGGCTCTCGCCGACACTCCTCGGGCTCTAGCACTCTCAACCTCTTCCGGCCCTTACTGGCCTTCTCTGACACACCTCGGCGAGTACAGAGCTTAGGGCGACACATTCCGTTTACGATGGGCAGCAGGAATTCACAGCAGTGTGTCAAGCCCTCCGGCCTTCTCTCCTTCGGCACGCAGAGGTTTTGCACTTCTTGCAAACACCTCAGCGGAGAGCCCAAAGTATTCCTGAGCTCTTCAACAATGTAGTGCTGCACTAGACTTCAAATATGTCTTCGCTGCGAGATACATTAGAGCGTGTAGTCGTTGCTTCTGAAGGTGAGGAACGCTTCCCTAATGGGCTTTCAGGGTGAAACCTGCTGCGAGTGGCCGTCTGCAAGCCCTTGCGATCACATTCGTCAGCGGCTGTGGTGGCAGTCAAGTTCTGACAGCAAATGGAAATATCAGCTCTCCATGTTTACGAAACGCACCCCTCCGTGTGTCAAAGGCAAAAGTCTACCTTTCCTTCAGAGTCCTCAACCCTGTGAGACAAACATGGTGTGGGTGGCTCCATTCAAAGTGTTTCTCAGGATACCGGGGGAAACTTCCCATTCTAAGAGGGACGAATAGGCTCTGTTTCCTGTCCGGTCAAGTCCATTTCCAGGAACACATCAGAGTCCTTGGTCAAGCGCGTTGTGTGAATGGGCAGAGGAAGAAAGCACTCAGTGCTGGAGAAGGTTAGCTGGCTGACATTGCAGGCACAGTACGCAGCACTCTGTACTTGCACCTTGCCTGTGGCAAATGCATACATACTCTGATGAGGAAGAGACAAGCGGTGCAGGTCCTCTACTGGATTTCCCACTTATTTGTAGATGACAACAGAGGAGCTTGCCCATGGAACTTGAGACCGGCTTATGTGCAAGTCGACCCAAAATGGAAGAGCCGTTTCCTCCTGCCCCCAGGGACACGTTCCGCACTTTGCCTGGGCAGAGGCTGTGAGGCTTTGTTGATCCCAGCTCGTGGGAAACGGATATATAAATTCTGTGAGGAACGAGGATTTCCTTCCCTGCAGCGGCGCCTGGGCTTCCACGTTGCCTTTGGCACACGGTGCTCGAGCGGCGCTCTCAATGAACTGGAAAGAGCCAAATGACAGGAATGTTAATCACGACGCTTCATGCACCACCCTCACCCTTCACATACATCTTCCCCTCAGAGAAATATCTCTGACGGGTAGTCGAGTCTTAGGGGGAGAAACAAGTGCCCGCAAACTTAGGGTGAAATGCAGGTTTCACTCTGCCGTCTGAGAAATCTTGCCCTGCACGTGACTGAGATCACGGCGTGTTAGATCCGTACCCAGTCGCACATACAATTCCGCTGGTGGGCACACAGAGCTCCGGCAGAGCTCGAAGTTCCCAGAGCACGTGCAATACTCCTGGTGCCTGCAACAAGCAATGTCGTACACGGCACACTTGGACCTTGACGTCCTTTCAAGGAAAGGCCGCAGGGCAGGGTCATTGAATCGAGAGAGGGAAACACTTGGCTGCATTCCTCAGGTGAGACACAGGTCAAACTGTGCCGGCTGAAAAGCTCAGGTTCCCTTTGGGAAGCTCTTCGTTGTAGGCGGGACGGGAAGGCCTTTGCTTGCAGGCTGTGGCCATTGCCAGGCTAGGACGGAGGAAACACCGCCTATCCCAGCACGCTTGTTAGCACGCATGGGAGAGAACTCACGCCCTGTTTCAGTCCCCTGCCAGCCATACATACACGTCAAGGACAGTGTTCCCAGAGATACCTTCCTGTAAATGGGAGAGAGGAAGTTTGACTGGGCACAACTCAGCCTTGGCAGGCCGTCTGAGCAGCTTGCTCCCTTGATGGCTTTGGAGCAGAGAGCATCACGCAGCGTTCCGTGAAGCTCATGGTAGGCTGATTTTAGGGCTCTCGCCGACACTCCTCGGGCTCTAGCACTCTCAACCTCTTCCGGCCCTTACTGGCCTTCTCTGACACACCTCGGCGAGTACAGAGCTTAGGGCGACACATTCCGTTTACGATGGGCAGCAGGAATTCACAGCAGTGTGTCAAGCCCTCCGGCCTTCTCTCCTTCGGCACGCAGAGGTTTTGCACTTCTTGCAAACACCTCAGCGGAGAGCCCAAAGTATTCCTGAGCTCTTCAACAATGTAGTGCTGCACTAGACTTCAAATATGTCTTCGCTGCGAGATACATTAGAGCGTGTAGTCGTTGCTTCTGAAGGTGAGGAACGCTTCCCTAATGGGCTTTCAGGGTGAAACCTGCTGCGAGTGGCCGTCTGCAAGCCCTTGCGATCACATTCGTCAGCGGCTGTGGTGGCAGTCAAGTTCTGACAGCAAATGGAAATATCAGCTCTCCATGTTTACGAAACGCACCCCTCCGTGTGTCAAAGGCAAAAGTCTACCTTTCCTTCAGAGTCCTCAACCCTGTGAGACAAACATGGTGTGGGTGGCTCCATTCAAAGTGTTTCTCAGGATACCGGGGGAAACTTCCCATTCTAAGAGGGACGAATAGGCTCTGTTTCCTGTCCGGTCAAGTCCATTTCCAGGAACACATCAGAGTCCTTGGTCAAGCGCGTTGTGTGAATGGGCAGAGGAAGAAAGCACTCAGTGCTGGAGAAGGTTAGCTGGCTGACATTGCAGGCACAGTACGCAGCACTCTGTACTTGCACCTTGCCTGTGGCAAATGCATACATACTCTGATGAGGAAGAGACAAGCGGTGCAGGTCCTCTACTGGATTTCCCACTTATTTGTAGATGACAACAGAGGAGCTTGCCCATGGAACTTGAGACCGGCTTATGTGCAAGTCGACCCAAAATGGAAGAGCCGTTTCCTCCTGCCCCCAGGGACACGTTCCGCACTTTGCCTGGGCAGAGGCTGTGAGGCTTTGTTGATCCCAGCTCGTGGGAAACGGATATATAAATTCTGTGAGGAACGAGGATTTCCTTCCCTGCAGCGGCGCCTGGGCTTCCACGTTGCCTTTGGCACACGGTGCTCGAGCGGCGCTCTCAATGAACTGGAAAGAGCCAAATGACAGGAATGTTAATCACGACGCTTCATGCACCACCCTCACCCTTCACATACATCTTCCCCTCAGAGAAATATCTCTGACGGGTAGTCGAGTCTTAGGGGGAGAAACAAGTGCCCGCAAACTTAGGGTGAAATGCAGGTTTCACTCTGCCGTCTGAGAAATCTTGCCCTGCACGTGACTGAGATCACGGCGTGTTAGATCCGTACCCAGTCGCACATACAATTCCGCTGGTGGGCACACAGAGCTCCGGCAGAGCTCGAAGTTCCCAGAGCACGTGCAATACTCCTGGTGCCTGCAACAAGCAATGTCGTACACGGCACACTTGGACCTTGACGTCCTTTCAAGGAAAGGCCGCAGGGCAGGGTCATTGAATCGAGAGAGGGAAACACTTGGCTGCATTCCTCAGGTGAGACACAGGTCAAACTGTGCCGGCTGAAAAGCTCAGGTTCCCTTTGGGAAGCTCTTCGTTGTAGGCGGGACGGGAAGGCCTTTGCTTGCAGGCTGTGGCCATTGCCAGGCTAGGACGGAGGAAACACCGCCTATCCCAGCACGCTTGTTAGCACGCATGGGAGAGAACTCACGCCCTGTTTCAGTCCCCTGCCAGCCATACATACACGTCAAGGACAGTGTTCCCAGAGATACCTTCCTGTAAATGGGAGAGAGGAAGTTTGACTGGGCACAACTCAGCCTTGGCAGGCCGTCTGAGCAGCTTGCTCCCTTGATGGCTTTGGAGCAGAGAGCATCACGCAGCGTTCCGTGAAGCTCATGGTAGGCTGATTTTAGGGCTCTCGCCGACACTCCTCGGGCTCTAGCACTCTCAACCTCTTCCGGCCCTTACTGGCCTTCTCTGACACACCTCGGCGAGTACAGAGCTTAGGGCGACACATTCCGTTTACGATGGGCAGCAGGAATTCACAGCAGTGTGTCAAGCCCTCCGGCCTTCTCTCCTTCGGCACGCAGAGGTTTTGCACTTCTTGCAAACACCTCAGCGGAGAGCCCAAAGTATTCCTGAGCTCTTCAACAATGTAGTGCTGCACTAGACTTCAAATATGTCTTCGCTGCGAGATACATTAGAGCGTGTAGTCGTTGCTTCTGAAGGTGAGGAACGCTTCCCTAATGGGCTTTCAGGGTGAAACCTGCTGCGAGTGGCCGTCTGCAAGCCCTTGCGATCACATTCGTCAGCGGCTGCGGTGGCAGTCAAGTTCTGACAGCAAATGGAAATATCAGCTCTCCATGTTTACGAAACGCACCCCTCCGTGTGTCAAAGGCAAAAGTCTACCTTTCCTTCAGAGTCCTCAACCCTGTGAGACAAACATGGTGTGGGTGGCTCCATTCAAAGTGTTTCTCAGGATACCGGGGGAAACTTCCCATTCTAAGAGGGACGAATAGGCTCTGTTTCCTGTCCGGTCAAGTCCATTTCCAGGAACACATCAGAGTCCTTGGTCAAGCGCGTTGTGTGAATGGGCAGAGGAAGAAAGCACTCAGTGCTGGAGAAGGTTAGCTGGCTGACATTGCAGGCACAGTACGCAGCACTCTGTACTTGCACCTTGCCTGTGGCAAATGCATACATACTCTGATGAGGAAGAGACAAGCGGTGCAGGTCCTCTACTGGATTTCCCACTTATTTGTAGATGACAACAGAGGAGCTTGCCCATGGAACTTGAGACCGGCTTATGTGCAAGTCGACCCAAAATGGAAGAGCCGTTTCCTCCTGCCCCCAGGGACACGTTCCGCACTTTGCCTGGGCAGAGGCTGTGAGGCTTTGTTGATCCCAGCTCGTGGGAAACGGATATATAAATTCTGTGAGGAACGAGGATTTCCTTCCCTGCAGCGGCGCCTGGGCTTCCACGTTGCCTTTGGCACACGGTGCTCGAGCGGCGCTCTCAATGAACTGGAAAGAGCCAAATGACAGGAATGTTAATCACGACGCTTCATGCACCACCCTCACCCTTCACATACATCTTCCCCTCAGAGAAATATCTCTGACGGGTAGTCGAGTCTTAGGGGGAGAAACAAGTGCCCGCAAACTTAGGGTGAAATGCAGGTTTCACTCTGCCGTCTGAGAAATCTTGCCCTGCACGTGACTGAGATCACGGCGTGTTAGATCCGTACCCAGTCGCACATACAATTCCGCTGGTGGGCACACAGAGCTCCGGCAGAGCTCGAAGTTCCCAGAGCACGTGCAATACTCCTGGTGCCTGCAACAAGCAATGTCGTACACGGCACACTTGGACCTTGACGTCCTTTCAAGGAAAGGCCGCAGGGCAGGGTCATTGAATCGAGAGAGGGAAACACTTGGCTGCATTCCTCAGGTGAGACACAGGTCAAACTGTGCCGGCTGAAAAGCTCAGGTTCCCTTTGGGAAGCTCTTCGTTGTAGGCGGGACGGGAAGGCCTTTGCTTGCAGGCTGTGGCCATTGCCAGGCTAGGACGGAGGAAACACCGCCTATCCCAGCACGCTTGTTAGCACGCATGGGAGAGAACTCACGCCCTGTTTCAGTCCCCTGCCAGCCATACATACACGTCAAGGACAGTGTTCCCAGAGATACCTTCCTGTAAATGGGAGAGAGGAAGTTTGACTGGGCACAACTCAGCCTTGGCAGGCCGTCTGAGCAGCTTGCTCCCTTGATGGCTTTGGAGCAGAGAGCATCACGCAGCGTTCCGTGAAGCTCATGGTAGGCTGATTTTAGGGCTCTCGCCGACACTCCTCGGGCTCTAGCACTCTCAACCTCTTCCGGCCCTTACTGGCCTTCTCTGACACACCTCGGCGAGTACAGAGCTTAGGGCGACACATTCCGTTTACGATGGGCAGCAGGAATTCACAGCAGTGTGTCAAGCCCTCCGGCCTTCTCTCCTTCGGCACGCAGAGGTTTTGCACTTCTTGCAAACACCTCAGCGGAGAGCCCAAAGTATTCCTGAGCTCTTCAACAATGTAGTGCTGCACTAGACTTCAAATATGTCTTCGCTGCGAGATACATTAGAGCGTGTAGTCGTTGCTTCTGAAGGTGAGGAACGCTTCCCTAATGGGCTTTCAGGGTGAAACCTGCTGCGAGTGGCCGTCTGCAAGCCCTTGCGATCACATTCGTCAGCGGCTGCGGTGGCAGTCAAGTTCTGACAGCAAATGGAAATATCAGCTCTCCATGTTTACGAAACGCACCCCTCCGTGTGTCAAAGGCAAAAGTCTACCTTTCCTTCAGAGTCCTCAACCCTGTGAGACAAACATGGTGTGGGTGGCTCCATTCAAAGTGTTTCTCAGGATACCGGGGGAAACTTCCCATTCTAAGAGGGACGAATAGGCTCTGTTTCCTGTCCGGTCAAGTCCATTTCCAGGAACACATCAGAGTCCTTGGTCAAGCGCGTTGTGTGAATGGGCAGAGGAAGAAAGCACTCAGTGCTGGAGAAGGTTAGCTGGCTGACATTGCAGGCACAGTACGCAGCACTCTGTACTTGCACCTTGCCTGTGGCAAATGCATACATACTCTGATGAGGAAGAGACAAGCGGTGCAGGTCCTCTACTGGATTTCCCACTTATTTGTAGATGACAACAGAGGAGCTTGCCCATGGAACTTGAGACCGGCTTATGTGCAAGTCGACCCAAAATGGAAGAGCCGTTTCCTCCTGCCCCCAGGGACACGTTCCGCACTTTGCCTGGGCAGAGGCTGTGAGGCTTTGTTGATCCCAGCTCGTGGGAAACGGATATATAAATTCTGTGAGGAACGAGGATTTCCTTCCCTGCAGCGGCGCCTGGGCTTCCACGTTGCCTTTGGCACACGGTGCTCGAGCGGCGCTCTCAATGAACTGGAAAGAGCCAAATGACAGGAATGTTAATCACGACGCTTCATGCACCACCCTCACCCTTCACATACATCTTCCCCTCAGAGAAATATCTCTGACGGGTAGTCGAGTCTTAGGGGGAGAAACAAGTGCCCGCAAACTTAGGGTGAAATGCAGGTTTCACTCTGCCGTCTGAGAAATCTTGCCCTGCACGTGACTGAGATCACGGCGTGTTAGATCCGTACCCAGTCGCACATACAATTCCGCTGGTGGGCACACAGAGCTCCGGCAGAGCTCGAAGTTCCCAGAGCACGTGCAATACTCCTGGTGCCTGCAACAAGCAATGTCGTACACGGCACACTTGGACCTTGACGTCCTTTCAAGGAAAGGCCGCAGGGCAGGGTCATTGAATCGAGAGAGGGAAACACTTGGCTGCATTCCTCAGGTGAGACACAGGTCAAACTGTGCCGGCTGAAAAGCTCAGGTTCCCTTTGGGAAGCTCTTCGTTGTAGGCGGGACGGGAAGGCCTTTGCTTGCAGGCTGTGGCCATTGCCAGGCTAGGACGGAGGAAACACCGCCTATCCCAGCACGCTTGTTAGCACGCATGGGAGAGAACTCACGCCCTGTTTCAGTCCCCTGCCAGCCATACATACACGTCAAGGACAGTGTTCCCAGAGATACCTTCCTGTAAATGGGAGAGAGGAAGTTTGACTGGGCACAACTCAGCCTTGGCAGGCCGTCTGAGCAGCTTGCTCCCTTGATGGCTTTGGAGCAGAGAGCATCACGCAGCGTTCCGTGAAGCTCATGGTAGGCTGATTTTAGGGCTCTCGCCGACACTCCTCGGGCTCTAGCACTCTCAACCTCTTCCGGCCCTTACTGGCCTTCTCTGACACACCTCGGCGAGTACAGAGCTTAGGGCGACACATTCCGTTTACGATGGGCAGCAGGAATTCACAGCAGTGTGTCAAGCCCTCCGGCCTTCTCTCCTTCGGCACGCAGAGGTTTTGCACTTCTTGCAAACACCTCAGCGGAGAGCCCAAAGTATTCCTGAGCTCTTCAACAATGTAGTGCTGCACTAGACTTCAAATATGTCTTCGCTGCGAGATACATTAGAGCGTGTAGTCGTTGCTTCTGAAGGTGAGGAACGCTTCCCTAATGGGCTTTCAGGGTGAAACCTGCTGCGAGTGGCCGTCTGCAAGCCCTTGCGATCACATTCGTCAGCGGCTGCGGTGGCAGTCAAGTTCTGACAGCAAATGGAAATATCAACTCTCCATGTTTACGAAACGCACCCCTCCGTGTGTCAAAGGCAAAAGTCTACCTTTCCTTCAGAGTCCTCAACCCTGTGAGACAAACATGGTGTGGGTGGCTCCATTCAAAGTGTTTCTCAGGATACCGGGGGAAACTTCCCATTCTAAGAGGGACGAATAGGCTCTGTTTCCTGTCCGGTCAAGTCCATTTCCAGGAACACATCAGAGTCCTTGGTCAAGCGCGTTGTGTGAATGGGCAGAGGAAGAAAGCACTCAGTGCTGGAGAAGGTTAGCTGGCTGACATTGCAGGCACAGTACGCAGCACTCTGTACTTGCACCTTGCCTGTGGCAAATGCATACATACTCTGATGAGGAAGAGACAAGCGGTGCAGGTCCTCTACTGGATTTCCCACTTATTTGTAGATGACAACAGAGGAGCTTGCCCATGGAACTTGAGACCGGCTTATGTGCAAGTCGACCCAAAATGGAAGAGCCGTTTCCTCCTGCCCCCAGGGACACGTTCCGCACTTTGCCTGGGCAGAGGCTGTGAGGCTTTGTTGATCCCAGCTCGTGGGAAACGGATATATAAATTCTGTGAGGAACGAGGATTTCCTTCCCTGCAGCGGCGCCTGGGCTTCCACGTTGCCTTTGGCACACGGTGCTCGAGCGGCGCTCTCAATGAACTGGAAAGAGCCAAATGACAGGAATGTTAATCACGACGCTTCATGCACCACCCTCACCCTTCACATACATCTTCCCCTCAGAGAAATATCTCTGACGGGTAGTCGAGTCTTAGGGGGAGAAACAAGTGCCCGCAAACTTAGGGTGAAATGCAGGTTTCACTCTGCCGTCTGAGAAATCTTGCCCTGCACGTGACTGAGATCACGGCGTGTTAGATCCGTACCCAGTCGCACATACAATTCCGCTGGTGGGCACACAGAGCTCCGGCAGAGCTCGAAGTTCCCAGAGCACGTGCAATACTCCTGGTGCCTGCAACAAGCAATGTCGTACACGGCACACTTGGACCTTGACGTCCTTTCAAGGAAAGGCCGCAGGGCAGGGTCATTGAATCGAGAGAGGGAAACACTTGGCTGCATTCCTCAGGTGAGACACAGGTCAAACTGTGCCGGCTGAAAAGCTCAGGTTCCCTTTGGGAAGCTCTTCGTTGTAGGCGGGACGGGAAGGCCTTTGCTTGCAGGCTGTGGCCATTGCCAGGCTAGGACGGAGGAAACACCGCCTATCCCAGCACGCTTGTTAGCACGCATGGGAGAGAACTCACGCCCTGTTTCAGTCCCCTGCCAGCCATACATACACGTCAAGGACAGTGTTCCCAGAGATACCTTCCTGTAAATGGGAGAGAGGAAGTTTGACTGGGCACAACTCAGCCTTGGCAGGCCGTCTGAGCAGCTTGCTCCCTTGATGGCTTTGGAGCAGAGAGCATCACGCAGCGTTCCGTGAAGCTCATGGTAGGCTGATTTTAGGGCTCTCGCCGACACTCCTCGGGCTCTAGCACTCTCAACCTCTTCCGGCCCTTACTGGCCTTCTCTGACACACCTCGGCGAGTACAGAGCTTAGGGCGACACATTCCGTTTACGATGGGCAGCAGGAATTCACAGCAGTGTGTCAAGCCCTCCGGCCTTCTCTCCTTCGGCACGCAGAGGTTTTGCACTTCTTGCAAACACCTCAGCGGAGAGCCCAAAGTATTCCTGAGCTCTTCAACAATGTAGTGCTGCACTAGACTTCAAATATGTCTTCGCTGCGAGATACATTAGAGCGTGTAGTCGTTGCTTCTGAAGGTGAGGAACGCTTCCCTAATGGGCTTTCAGGGTGAAACCTGCTGCGAGTGGCCGTCTGCAAGCCCTTGCGATCACATTCGTCAGCGGCTGTGGTGGCAGTCAAGTTCTGACAGCAAATGGAAATATCAGCTCTCCCTGTTTACGAAACGCACCCCTCCGTGTGTCAAAGGCAAAAGTCTACCTTTCCTTCAGAGTCCTCAACCCTGTGAGACAAACATGGTGTGGGTGGCTCCATTCAAAGTGTTTCTCAGGATACCGGGGGAAACTTCCCATTCTAAGAGGGACGAATAGGCTCTGTTTCCTGTCCGGTCAAGTCCATTTCCAGGAACACATCAGAGTCCTTGGTCAAGCGCGTTGTGTGAATGGGCAGAGGAAGAAAGCACTCAGTGCTGGAGAAGGTTAGCTGGCTGACATTGCAGGCACAGTACGCAGCACTCTGTACTTGCACCTTGCCTGTGGCAAATGCATACATACTCTGATGAGGAAGAGACAAGCGGTGCAGGTCCTCTACTGGATTTCCCACTTATTTGTAGATGACAACAGAGGAGCTTGCCCATGGAACTTGAGACCGGCTTATGTGCAAGTCGACCCAAAATGGAAGAGCCGTTTCCTCCTGCCCCCAGGGACACGTTCCGCACTTTGCCTGGGCAGAGGCTGTGAGGCTTTGTTGATCCCAGCTCGTGGGAAACGGATATATAAATTCTGTGAGGAACGAGGATTTCCTTCCCTGCAGCGGCGCCTGGGCTTCCACGTTGCCTTTGGCACACGGTGCTCGAGCGGCGCTCTCAATGAACTGGAAAGAGCCAAATGACAGGAATGTTAATCACGACGCTTCATGCACCACCCTCACCCTTCACATACATCTTCCCCTCAGAGAAATATCTCTGACGGGTAGTCGAGTCTTAGGGGGAGAAACAAGTGCCCGCAAACTTAGGGTGAAATGCAGGTTTCACTCTGCCGTCTGAGAAATCTTGCCCTGCACGTGACTGAGATCACGGCGTGTTAGATCCGTACCCAGTCGCACATACAATTCCGCTGGTGGGCACACAGAGCTCCGGCAGAGCTCGAAGTTCCCAGAGCACGTGCAATACTCCTGGTGCCTGCAACAAGCAATGTCGTACACGGCACACTTGGACCTTGACGTCCTTTCAAGGAAAGGCCGCAGGGCAGGGTCATTGAATCGAGAGAGGGAAACACTTGGCTGCATTCCTCAGGTGAGACACAGGTCAAACTGTGCCGGCTGAAAAGCTCAGGTTCCCTTTGGGAAGCTCTTCGTTGTAGGCGGGACGGGAAGGCCTTTGCTTGCAGGCTGTGGCCATTGCCAGGCTAGGACGGAGGAAACACCGCCTATCCCAGCACGCTTGTTAGCACGCATGGGAGAGAACTCACGCCCTGTTTCAGTCCCCTGCCAGCCATACATACACGTCAAGGACAGTGTTCCCAGAGATACCTTCCTGTAAATGGGAGAGAGGAAGTTTGACTGGGCACAACTCAGCCTTGGCAGGCCGTCTGAGCAGCTTGCTCCCTTGATGGCTTTGGAGCAGAGAGCATCACGCAGCGTTCCGTGAAGCTCATGGTAGGCTGATTTTAGGGCTCTCGCCGACACTCCTCGGGCTCTAGCACTCTCAACCTCTTCCGGCCCTTACTGGCCTTCTCTGACACACCTCGGCGAGTACAGAGCTTAGGGCGACACATTCCGTTTACGATGGGCAGCAGGAATTCACAGCAGTGTGTCAAGCCCTCCGGCCTTCTCTCCTTCGGCACGCAGAGGTTTTGCACTTCTTGCAAACACCTCAGCGGAGAGCCCAAAGTATTCCTGAGCTCTTCAACAATGTAGTGCTGCACTAGACTTCAAATATGTCTTCGCTGCGAGATACATTAGAGCGTGTAGTCGTTGCTTCTGAAGGTGAGGAACGCTTCCCTAATGGGCTTTCAGGGTGAAACCTGCTGCGAGTGGCCGTCTGCAAGCCCTTGCGATCACATTCGTCAGCGGCTGTGGTGGCAGTCAAGTTCTGACAGCAAATGGAAATATCAGCTCTCCCTGTTTACGAAACGCACCCCTCCGTGTGTCAAAGGCAAAAGTCTACCTTTCCTTCAGAGTCCTCAACCCTGTGAGACAAACATGGTGTGGGTGGCTCCATTCAAAGTGTTTCTCAGGATACCGGGGGAAACTTCCCATTCTAAGAGGGACGAATAGGCTCTGTTTCCTGTCCGGTCAAGTCCATTTCCAGGAACACATCAGAGTCCTTGGTCAAGCGCGTTGTGTGAATGGGCAGAGGAAGAAAGCACTCAGTGCTGGAGAAGGTTAGCTGGCTGACATTGCAGGCACAGTACGCAGCACTCTGTACTTGCACCTTGCCTGTGGCAAATGCATACATACTCTGATGAGGAAGAGACAAGCGGTGCAGGTCCTCTACTGGATTTCCCACTTATTTGTAGATGACAACAGAGGAGCTTGCCCATGGAACTTGAGACCGGCTTATGTGCAAGTCGACCCAAAATGGAAGAGCCGTTTCCTCCTGCCCCCAGGGACACGTTCCGCACTTTGCCTGGGCAGAGGCTGTGAGGCTTTGTTGATCCCAGCTCGTGGGAAACGGATATATAAATTCTGTGAGGAACGAGGATTTCCTTCCCTGCAGCGGCGCCTGGGCTTCCACGTTGCCTTTGGCACACGGTGCTCGAGCGGCGCTCTCAATGAACTGGAAAGAGCCAAATGACAGGAATGTTAATCACGACGCTTCATGCACCACCCTCACCCTTCACATACATCTTCCCCTCAGAGAAATATCTCTGACGGGTAGTCGAGTCTTAGGGGGAGAAACAAGTGCCCGCAAACTTAGGGTGAAATGCAGGTTTCACTCTGCCGTCTGAGAAACCTTGCCCTGCACGTGACTGAGATCACGGCGTGTTAGATCCGTACCCAGTCGCACATACAATTCCGCTGGTGGGCACACAGAGCTCCGGCAGAGCTCGAAGTTCCCAGAGCACGTGCAATACTCCTGGTGCCTGCAACAAGCAATGTCGTACACGGCACACTTGGACCTTGACGTCCTTTCAAGGAAAGGCCGCAGGGCAGGGTCATTGAATCGAGAGAGGGAAACACTTGGCTGCATTCCTCAGGTGAGACACAGGTCAAACTGTGCCGGCTGAAAAGCTCAGGTTCCCTTTGGGAAGCTCTTCGTTGTAGGCGGGACGGGAAGGCCTTTGCTTGCAGGCTGTGGCCATTGCCAGGCTAGGACGGAGGAAACACCGCCTATCCCAGCACGCTTGTTAGCACGCATGGGAGAGAACTCACGCCCTGTTTCAGTCCCCTGCCAGCCATACATACACGTCAAGGACAGTGTTCCCAGAGATACCTTCCTGTAAATGGGAGAGAGGAAGTTTGACTGGGCACAACTCAGCCTTGGCAGGCCGTCTGAGCAGCTTGCTCCCTTGATGGCTTTGGAGCAGAGAGCATCACGCAGCGTTCCGTGAAGCTCATGGTAGGCTGATTTTAGGGCTCTCGCCGACACTCCTCGGGCTCTAGCACTCTCAACCTCTTCCGGCCCTTACTGGCCTTCTCTGACACACCTCGGCGAGTACAGAGCTTAGGGCGACACATTCCGTTTACGATGGGCAGCAGGAATTCACAGCAGTGTGTCAAGCCCTCCGGCCTTCTCTCCTTCGGCACGCAGAGGTTTTGCACTTCTTGCAAACACCTCAGCGGAGAGCCCAAAGTATTCCTGAGCTCTTCAACAATGTAGTGCTGCACTAGACTTCAAATATGTCTTCGCTGCGAGATACATTAGAGCGTGTAGTCGTTGCTTCTGAAGGTGAGGAACGCTTCCCTAATGGGCTTTCAGGGTGAAACCTGCTGCGAGTGGCCGTCTGCAAGCCCTTGCGATCACATTCGTCAGCGGCTGTGGTGGCAGTCAAGTTCTGACAGCAAATGGAAATATCAGCTCTCCCTGTTTACGAAACGCACCCCTCCGTGTGTCAAAGGCAAAAGTCTACCTTTCCTTCAGAGTCCTCAACCCTGTGAGACAAACATGGTGTGGGTGGCTCCATTCAAAGTGTTTCTCAGGATACCGGGGGAAACTTCCCATTCTAAGAGGGACGAATAGGCTCTGTTTCCTGTCCGGTCAAGTCCATTTCCAGGAACACATCAGAGTCCTTGGTCAAGCGCGTTGTGTGAATGGGCAGAGGAAGAAAGCACTCAGTGCTGGAGAAGGTTAGCTGGCTGACATTGCAGGCACAGTACGCAGCACTCTGTACTTGCACCTTGCCTGTGGCAAATGCATACATACTCTGATGAGGAAGAGACAAGCGGTGCAGGTCCTCTACTGGATTTCCCACTTATTTGTAGATGACAACAGAGGAGCTTGCCCATGGAACTTGAGACCGGCTTATGTGCAAGTCGACCCAAAATGGAAGAGCCGTTTCCTCCTGCCCCCAGGGACACGTTCCGCACTTTGCCTGGGCAGAGGCTGTGAGGCTTTGTTGATCCCAGCTCGTGGGAAACGGATATATAAATTCTGTGAGGAACGAGGATTTCCTTCCCTGCAGCGGCGCCTGGGCTTCCACGTTGCCTTTGGCACACGGTGCTCGAGCGGCGCTCTCAATGAACTGGAAAGAGCCAAATGACAGGAATGTTAATCACGACGCTTCATGCACCACCCTCACCCTTCACATACATCTTCCCCTCAGAGAAATATCTCTGACGGGTAGTCGAGTCTTAGGGGGAGAAACAAGTGCCCGCAAACTTAGGGTGAAATGCAGGTTTCACTCTGCCGTCTGAGAAACCTTGCCCTGCACGTGACTGAGATCACGGCGTGTTAGATCCGTACCCAGTCGCACATACAATTCCGCTGGTGGGCACACAGAGCTCCGGCAGAGCTCGAAGTTCCCAGAGCACGTGCAATACTCCTGGTGCCTGCAACAAGCAATGTCGTACACGGCACACTTGGACCTTGACGTCCTTTCAAGGAAAGGCCGCAGGGCAGGGTCATTGAATCGAGAGAGGGAAACACTTGGCTGCATTCCTCAGGTGAGACACAGGTCAAACTGTGCCGGCTGAAAAGCTCAGGTTCCCTTTGGGAAGCTCTTCGTTGTAGGCGGGACGGGAAGGCCTTTGCTTGCAGGCTGTGGCCATTGCCAGGCTAGGACGGAGGAAACACCGCCTATCCCAGCACGCTTGTTAGCACGCATGGGAGAGAACTCACGCCCTGTTTCAGTCCCCTGCCAGCCATACATACACGTCAAGGACAGTGTTCCCAGAGATACCTTCCTGTAAATGGGAGAGAGGAAGTTTGACTGGGCACAACTCAGCCTTGGCAGGCCGTCTGAGCAGCTTGCTCCCTTGATGGCTTTGGAGCAGAGAGCATCACGCAGCGTTCCGTGAAGCTCATGGTAGGCTGATTTTAGGGCTCTCGCCGACACTCCTCGGGCTCTAGCACTCTCAACCTCTTCCGGCCCTTACTGGCCTTCTCTGACACACCTCGGCGAGTACAGAGCTTAGGGCGACACATTCCGTTTACGATGGGCAGCAGGAATTCACAGCAGTGTGTCAAGCCCTCCGGCCTTCTCTCCTTCGGCACGCAGAGGTTTTGCACTTCTTGCAAACACCTCAGCGGAGAGCCCAAAGTATTCCTGAGCTCTTCAACAATGTAGTGCTGCACTAGACTTCAAATATGTCTTCGCTGCGAGATACATTAGAGCGTGTAGTCGTTGCTTCTGAAGGTGAGGAACGCTTCCCTAATGGGCTTTCAGGGTGAAACCTGCTGCGAGTGGCCGTCTGCAAGCCCTTGCGATCACATTCGTCAGCGGCTGTGGTGGCAGTCAAGTTCTGACAGCAAATGGAAATATCAGCTCTCCCTGTTTACGAAACGCACCCCTCCGTGTGTCAAAGGCAAAAGTCTACCTTTCCTTCAGAGTCCTCAACCCTGTGAGACAAACATGGTGTGGGTGGCTCCATTCAAAGTGTTTCTCAGGATACCGGGGGAAACTTCCCATTCTAAGAGGGACGAATAGGCTCTGTTTCCTGTCCGGTCAAGTCCATTTCCAGGAACACATCAGAGTCCTTGGTCAAGCGCGTTGTGTGAATGGGCAGAGGAAGAAAGCACTCAGTGCTGGAGAAGGTTAGCTGGCTGACATTGCAGGCACAGTACGCAGCACTCTGTACTTGCACCTTGCCTGTGGCAAATGCATACATACTCTGATGAGGAAGAGACAAGCGGTGCAGGTCCTCTACTGGATTTCCCACTTATTTGTAGATGACAACAGAGGAGCTTGCCCATGGAACTTGAGACCGGCTTATGTGCAAGTCGACCCAAAATGGAAGAGCCGTTTCCTCCTGCCCCCAGGGACACGTTCCGCACTTTGCCTGGGCAGAGGCTGTGAGGCTTTGTTGATCCCAGCTCGTGGGAAACGGATATATAAATTCTGTGAGGAACGAGGATTTCCTTCCCTGCAGCGGCGCCTGGGCTTCCACGTTGCCTTTGGCACACGGTGCTCGAGCGGCGCTCTCAATGAACTGGAAAGAGCCAAATGACAGGAATGTTAATCACGACGCTTCATGCACCACCCTCACCCTTCACATACATCTTCCCCTCAGAGAAATATCTCTGACGGGTAGTCGAGTCTTAGGGGGAGAAACAAGTGCCCGCAAACTTAGGGTGAAATGCAGGTTTCACTCTGCCGTCTGAGAAACCTTGCCCTGCACGTGACTGAGATCACGGCGTGTTAGATCCGTACCCAGTCGCACATACAATTCCGCTGGTGGGCACACAGAGCTCCGGCAGAGCTCGAAGTTCCCAGAGCACGTGCAATACTCCTGGTGCCTGCAACAAGCAATGTCGTACACGGCACACTTGGACCTTGACGTCCTTTCAAGGAAAGGCCGCAGGGCAGGGTCATTGAATCGAGAGAGGGAAACACTTGGCTGCATTCCTCAGGTGAGACACAGGTCAAACTGTGCCGGCTGAAAAGCTCAGGTTCCCTTT
Source organism: Eubalaena glacialis (assembly GCF_028564815.1). NCBI lineage: Eukaryota > Metazoa > Chordata > Mammalia > Artiodactyla > Balaenidae > Eubalaena > Eubalaena glacialis. The sequence continues at coordinate 35,813,135 of NC_083734.1, read as the reverse complement.
GGGAAGCTCTTCGTTGTAGGCGGGACGGGAAGGCCTTTGCTTGCAGGCTGTGGCCATTGCCAGGCTAGGACGGAGGAAACACCGCCTATCCCAGCACGCTTGTTAGCACGCATGGGAGAGAACTCACGCCCTGTTTCAGTCCCCTGCCAGCCATACATACACGTCAAGGACAGTGTTCCCAGAGATACCTTCCTGTAAATGGGAGAGAGGAAGTTTGACTGGGCACAACTCAGCCTTGGCAGGCCGTCTGAGCAGCTTGCTCCCTTGATGGCTTTGGAGCAGAGAGCATCACGCAGCGTTCCGTGAAGCTCATGGTAGGCTGATTTTAGGGCTCTCGCCGACACTCCTCGGGCTCTAGCACTCTCAACCTCTTCCGGCCCTTACTGGCCTTCTCTGACACACCTCGGCGAGTACAGAGCTTAGGGCGACACATTCCGTTTACGATGGGCAGCAGGAATTCACAGCAGTGTGTCAAGCCCTCCGGCCTTCTCTCCTTCGGCACGCAGAGGTTTTGCACTTCTTGCAAACACCTCAGCGGAGAGCCCAAAGTATTCCTGAGCTCTTCAACAATGTAGTGCTGCACTAGACTTCAAATATGTCTTCGCTGCGAGATACATTAGAGCGTGTAGTCGTTGCTTCTGAAGGTGAGGAACGCTTCCCTAATGGGCTTTCAGGGTGAAACCTGCTGCGAGTGGCCGTCTGCAAGCCCTTGCGATCACATTCGTCAGCGGCTGTGGTGGCAGTCAAGTTCTGACAGCAAATGGAAATATCAGCTCTCCCTGTTTACGAAACGCACCCCTCCGTGTGTCAAAGGCAAAAGTCTACCTTTCCTTCAGAGTCCTCAACCCTGTGAGACAAACATGGTGTGGGTGGCTCCATTCAAAGTGTTTCTCAGGATACCGGGGGAAACTTCCCATTCTAAGAGGGACGAATAGGCTCTGTTTCCTGTCCGGTCAAGTCCATTTCCAGGAACACATCAGAGTCCTTGGTCAAGCGCGTTGTGTGAATGGGCAGAGGAAGAAAGCACTCAGTGCTGGAGAAGGTTAGCTGGCTGACATTGCAGGCACAGTACGCAGCACTCTGTACTTGCACCTTGCCTGTGGCAAATGCATACATACTCTGATGAGGAAGAGACAAGCGGTGCAGGTCCTCTACTGGATTTCCCACTTATTTGTAGATGACAACAGAGGAGCTTGCCCATGGAACTTGAGACCGGCTTATGTGCAAGTCGACCCAAAATGGAAGAGCCGTTTCCTCCTGCCCCCAGGGACACGTTCCGCACTTTGCCTGGGCAGAGGCTGTGAGGCTTTGTTGATCCCAGCTCGTGGGAAACGGATATATAAATTCTGTGAGGAACGAGGATTTCCTTCCCTGCAGCGGCGCCTGGGCTTCCACGTTGCCTTTGGCACACGGTGCTCGAGCGGCGCTCTCAATGAACTGGAAAGAGCCAAATGACAGGAATGTTAATCACGACGCTTCATGCACCACCCTCACCCTTCACATACATCTTCCCCTCAGAGAAATATCTCTGACGGGTAGTCGAGTCTTAGGGGGAGAAACAAGTGCCCGCAAACTTAGGGTGAAATGCAGGTTTCACTCTGCCGTCTGAGAAACCTTGCCCTGCACGTGACTGAGATCACGGCGTGTTAGATCCGTACCCAGTCGCACATACAATTCCGCTGGTGGGCACACAGAGCTCCGGCAGAGCTCGAAGTTCCCAGAGCACGTGCAATACTCCTGGTGCCTGCAACAAGCAATGTCGTACACGGCACACTTGGACCTTGACGTCCTTTCAAGGAAAGGCCGCAGGGCAGGGTCATTGAATCGAGAGAGGGAAACACTTGGCTGCATTCCTCAGGTGAGACACAGGTCAAACTGTGCCGGCTGAAAAGCTCAGGTTCCCTTTGGGAAGCTCTTCGTTGTAGGCGGGACGGGAAGGCCTTTGCTTGCAGGCTGTGGCCATTGCCAGGCTAGGACGGAGGAAACACCGCCTATCCCAGCACGCTTGTTAGCACGCATGGGAGAGAACTCACGCCCTGTTTCAGTCCCCTGCCAGCCATACATACACGTCAAGGACAGTGTTCCCAGAGATACCTTCCTGTAAATGGGAGAGAGGAAGTTTGACTGGGCACAACTCAGCCTTGGCAGGCCGTCTGAGCAGCTTGCTCCCTTGATGGCTTTGGAGCAGAGAGCATCACGCAGCGTTCCGTGAAGCTCATGGTAGGCTGATTTTAGGGCTCTCGCCGACACTCCTCGGGCTCTAGCACTCTCAACCTCTTCCGGCCCTTACTGGCCTTCTCTGACACACCTCGGCGAGTACAGAGCTTAGGGCGACACATTCCGTTTACGATGGGCAGCAGGAATTCACAGCAGTGTGTCAAGCCCTCCGGCCTTCTCTCCTTCGGCACGCAGAGGTTTTGCACTTCTTGCAAACACCTCAGCGGAGAGCCCAAAGTATTCCTGAGCTCTTCAACAATGTAGTGCTGCACTAGACTTCAAATATGTCTTCGCTGCGAGATACATTAGAGCGTGTAGTCGTTGCTTCTGAAGGTGAGGAACGCTTCCCTAATGGGCTTTCAGGGTGAAACCTGCTGCGAGTGGCCGTCTGCAAGCCCTTGCGATCACATTCGTCAGCGGCTGTGGTGGCAGTCAAGTTCTGACAGCAAATGGAAATATCAGCTCTCCCTGTTTACGAAACGCACCCCTCCGTGTGTCAAAGGCAAAAGTCTACCTTTCCTTCAGAGTCCTCAACCCTGTGAGACAAACATGGTGTGGGTGGCTCCATTCAAAGTGTTTCTCAGGATACCGGGGGAAACTTCCCATTCTAAGAGGGACGAATAGGCTCTGTTTCCTGTCCGGTCAAGTCCATTTCCAGGAACACATCAGAGTCCTTGGTCAAGCGCGTTGTGTGAATGGGCAGAGGAAGAAAGCACTCAGTGCTGGAGAAGGTTAGCTGGCTGACATTGCAGGCACAGTACGCAGCACTCTGTACTTGCACCTTGCCTGTGGCAAATGCATACATACTCTGATGAGGAAGAGACAAGCGGTGCAGGTCCTCTACTGGATTTCCCACTTATTTGTAGATGACAACAGAGGAGCTTGCCCATGGAACTTGAGACCGGCTTATGTGCAAGTCGACCCAAAATGGAAGAGCCGTTTCCTCCTGCCCCCAGGGACACGTTCCGCACTTTGCCTGGGCAGAGGCTGTGAGGCTTTGTTGATCCCAGCTCGTGGGAAACGGATATATAAATTCTGTGAGGAACGAGGATTTCCTTCCCTGCAGCGGCGCCTGGGCTTCCACGTTGCCTTTGGCACACGGTGCTCGAGCGGCGCTCTCAATGAACTGGAAAGAGCCAAATGACAGGAATGTTAATCACGACGCTTCATGCACCACCCTCACCCTTCACATACATCTTCCCCTCAGAGAAATATCTCTGACGGGTAGTCGAGTCTTAGGGGGAGAAACAAGTGCCCGCAAACTTAGGGTGAAATGCAGGTTTCACTCTGCCGTCTGAGAAACCTTGCCCTGCACGTGACTGAGATCACGGCGTGTTAGATCCGTACCCAGTCGCACATACAATTCCGCTGGTGGGCACACAGAGCTCCGGCAGAGCTCGAAGTTCCCAGAGCACGTGCAATACTCCTGGTGCCTGCAACAAGCAATGTCGTACACGGCACACTTGGACCTTGACGTCCTTTCAAGGAAAGGCCGCAGGGCAGGGTCATTGAATCGAGAGAGGGAAACACTTGGCTGCATTCCTCAGGTGAGACACAGGTCAAACTGTGCCGGCTGAAAAGCTCAGGTTCCCTTTGGGAAGCTCTTCGTTGTAGGCGGGACGGGAAGGCCTTTGCTTGCAGGCTGTGGCCATTGCCAGGCTAGGACGGAGGAAACACCGCCTATCCCAGCACGCTTGTTAGCACGCATGGGAGAGAACTCACGCCCTGTTTCAGTCCCCTGCCAGCCATACATACACGTCAAGGACAGTGTTCCCAGAGATACCTTCCTGTAAATGGGAGAGAGGAAGTTTGACTGGGCACAACTCAGCCTTGGCAGGCCGTCTGAGCAGCTTGCTCCCTTGATGGCTTTGGAGCAGAGAGCATCACGCAGCGTTCCGTGAAGCTCATGGTAGGCTGATTTTAGGGCTCTCGCCGACACTCCTCGGGCTCTAGCACTCTCAACCTCTTCCGGCCCTTACTGGCCTTCTCTGACACACCTCGGCGAGTACAGAGCTTAGGGCGACACATTCCGTTTACGATGGGCAGCAGGAATTCACAGCAGTGTGTCAAGCCCTCCGGCCTTCTCTCCTTCGGCACGCAGAGGTTTTGCACTTCTTGCAAACACCTCAGCGGAGAGCCCAAAGTATTCCTGAGCTCTTCAACAATGTAGTGCTGCACTAGACTTCAAATATGTCTTCGCTGCGAGATACATTAGAGCGTGTAGTCGTTGCTTCTGAAGGTGAGGAACGCTTCCCTAATGGGCTTTCAGGGTGAAACCTGCTGCGAGTGGCCGTCTGCAAGCCCTTGCGATCACATTCGTCAGCGGCTGTGGTGGCAGTCAAGTTCTGACAGCAAATGGAAATATCAGCTCTCCATGTTTACGAAACGCACCCCTCCGTGTGTCAAAGGCAAAAGTCTACCTTTCCTTCAGAGTCCTCAACCCTGTGAGACAAACATGGTGTGGGTGGCTCCATTCAAAGTGTTTCTCAGGATACCGGGGGAAACTTCCCATTCTAAGAGGGACGAATAGGCTCTGTTTCCTGTCCGGTCAAGTCCATTTCCAGGAACACATCAGAGTCCTTGGTCAAGCGCGTTGTGTGAATGGGCAGAGGAAGAAAGCACTCAGTGCTGGAGAAGGTTAGCTGGCTGACATTGCAGGCACAGTACGCAGCACTCTGTACTTGCACCTTGCCTGTGGCAAATGCATACATACTCTGATGAGGAAGAGACAAGCGGTGCAGGTCCTCTACTGGATTTCCCACTTATTTGTAGATGACAACAGAGGAGCTTGCCCATGGAACTTGAGACCGGCTTATGTGCAAGTCGACCCAAAATGGAAGAGCCGTTTCCTCCTGCCCCCAGGGACACGTTCCGCACTTTGCCTGGGCAGAGGCTGTGAGGCTTTGTTGATCCCAGCTCGTGGGAAACGGATATATAAATTCTGTGAGGAACGAGGATTTCCTTCCCTGCAGCGGCGCCTGGGCTTCCACGTTGCCTTTGGCACACGGTGCTCGAGCGGCGCTCTCAATGAACTGGAAAGAGCCAAATGACAGGAATGTTAATCACGACGCTTCATGCACCACCCTCACCCTTCACATACATCTTCCCCTCAGAGAAATATCTCTGACGGGTAGTCGAGTCTTAGGGGGAGAAACAAGTGCCCGCAAACTTAGGGTGAAATGCAGGTTTCACTCTGCCGTCTGAGAAACCTTGCCCTGCACGTGACTGAGATCACGGCGTGTTAGATCCGTACCCAGTCGCACATACAATTCCGCTGGTGGGCACACAGAGCTCCGGCAGAGCTCGAAGTTCCCAGAGCACGTGCAATACTCCTGGTGCCTGCAACAAGCAATGTCGTACACGGCACACTTGGACCTTGACGTCCTTTCAAGGAAAGGCCGCAGGGCAGGGTCATTGAATCGAGAGAGGGAAACACTTGGCTGCATTCCTCAGGTGAGACACAGGTCAAACTGTGCCGGCTGAAAAGCTCAGGTTCCCTTTGGGAAGCTCTTCGTTGTAGGCGGGACGGGAAGGCCTTTGCTTGCAGGCTGTGGCCATTGCCAGGCTAGGATGGAGGAAACACCGCCTATCCCAGCACGCTTGTTAGCACGCATGGGAGAGAACTCACGCCCTGTTTCAGTCCCCTGCCAGCCATACATACACGTCAAGGACAGTGTTCCCAGAGATACCTTCCTGTAAATGGGAGAGAGGAAGTTTGACTGGGCACAACTCAGCCTTGGCAGGCCGTCTGAGCAGCTTGCTCCCTTGATGGCTTTGGAGCAGAGAGCATCACGCAGCGTTCCGTGAAGCTCATGGTAGGCTGATTTTAGGGCTCTCGCCGACACTCCTCGGGCTCTAGCACTCTCAACCTCTTCCGGCCCTTACTGGCCTTCTCTGACACACCTCGGCGAGTACAGAGCTTAGGGCGACACATTCCGTTTACGATGGGCAGCAGGAATTCACAGCAGTGTGTCAAGCCCTCCGGCCTTCTCTCCTTCGGCACGCAGAGGTTTTGCACTTCTTGCAAACACCTCAGCGGAGAGCCCAAAGTATTCCTGAGCTCTTCAACAATGTAGTGCTGCACTAGACTTCAAATATGTCTTCGCTGCGAGATACATTAGAGCGTGTAGTCGTTGCTTCTGAAGGTGAGGAACGCTTCCCTAATGGGCTTTCAGGGTGAAACCTGCTGCGAGTGGCCGTCTGCAAGCCCTTGCGATCACATTCGTCAGCGGCTGTGGTGGCAGTCAAGTTCTGACAGCAAATGGAAATATCAGCTCTCCATGTTTACGAAACGCACCCCTCCGTGTGTCAAAGGCAAAAGTCTACCTTTCCTTCAGAGTCCTCAACCCTGTGAGACAAACATGGTGTGGGTGGCTCCATTCAAAGTGTTTCTCAGGATACCGGGGGAAACTTCCCATTCTAAGAGGGACGAATAGGCTCTGTTTCCTGTCCGGTCAAGTCCATTTCCAGGAACACATCAGAGTCCTTGGTCAAGCGCGTTGTGTGAATGGGCAGAGGAAGAAAGCACTCAGTGCTGGAGAAGGTTAGCTGGCTGACATTGCAGGCACAGTACGCAGCACTCTGTACTTGCACCTTGCCTGTGGCAAATGCATACATACTCTGATGAGGAAGAGACAAGCGGTGCAGGTCCTCTACTGGATTTCCCACTTATTTGTAGATGACAACAGAGGAGCTTGCCCATGGAACTTGAGACCGGCTTATGTGCAAGTCGACCCAAAATGGAAGAGCCGTTTCCTCCTGCCCCCAGGGACACGTTCCGCACTTTGCCTGGGCAGAGGCTGTGAGGCTTTGTTGATCCCAGCTCGTGGGAAACGGATATATAAATTCTGTGAGGAACGAGGATTTCCTTCCCTGCAGCGGCGCCTGGGCTTCCACGTTGCCTTTGGCACACGGTGCTCGAGCGGCGCTCTCAATGAACTGGAAAGAGCCAAATGACAGGAATGTTAATCACGACGCTTCATGCACCACCCTCACCCTTCACATACATCTTCCCCTCAGAGAAATATCTCTGACGGGTAGTCGAGTCTTAGGGGGAGAAACAAGTGCCCGCAAACTTAGGGTGAAATGCAGGTTTCACTCTGCCGTCTGAGAAACCTTGCCCTGCACGTGACTGAGATCACGGCGTGTTAGATCCGTACCCAGTCGCACATACAATTCCGCTGGTGGGCACACAGAGCTCCGGCAGAGCTCGAAGTTCCCAGAGCACGTGCAATACTCCTGGTGCCTGCAACAAGCAATGTCGTACACGGCACACTTGGACCTTGACGTCCTTTCAAGGAAAGGCCGCAGGGCAGGGTCATTGAATCGAGAGAGGGAAACACTTGGCTGCATTCCTCAGGTGAGACACAGGTCAAACTGTGCCGGCTGAAAAGCTCAGGTTCCCTTTGGGAAGCTCTTCGTTGTAGGCGGGACGGGAAGGCCTTTGCTTGCAGGCTGTGGCCATTGCCAGGCTAGGACGGAGGAAACACCGCCTATCCCAGCACGCTTGTTAGCACGCATGGGAGAGAACTCACGCCCTGTTTCAGTCCCCTGCCAGCCATACATACACGTCAAGGACAGTGTTCCCAGAGATACCTTCCTGTAAATGGGAGAGAGGAAGTTTGACTGGGCACAACTCAGCCTTGGCAGGCCGTCTGAGCAGCTTGCTCCCTTGATGGCTTTGGAGCAGAGAGCATCACGCAGCGTTCCGTGAAGCTCATGGTAGGCTGATTTTAGGGCTCTCGCCGACACTCCTCGGGCTCTAGCACTCTCAACCTCTTCCGGCCCTTACTGGCCTTCTCTGACACACCTCGGCGAGTACAGAGCTTAGGGCGACACATTCCGTTTACGATGGGCAGCAGGAATTCACAGCAGTGTGTCAAGCCCTCCGGCCTTCTCTCCTTCGGCACGCAGAGGTTTTGCACTTCTTGCAAACACCTCAGCGGAGAGCCCAAAGTATTCCTGAGCTCTTCAACAATGTAGTGCTGCACTAGACTTCAAATATGTCTTCGCTGCGAGATACATTAGAGCGTGTAGTCGTTGCTTCTGAAGGTGAGGAACGCTTCCCTAATGGGCTTTCAGGGTGAAACCTGCTGCGAGTGGCCGTCTGCAAGCCCTTGCGATCACATTCGTCAGCGGCTGTGGTGGCAGTCAAGTTCTGACAGCAAATGGAAATATCAGCTCTCCATGTTTACGAAACGCACCCCTCCGTGTGTCAAAGGCAAAAGTCTACCTTTCCTTCAGAGTCCTCAACCCTGTGAGACACACATGGTGTGGGTGGCTCCATTCAAAGTGTTTCTCAGGATACCGGGGGAAACTTCCCATTCTAAGAGGGACGAATAGGCTCTGTTTCCTGTCCGGTCAAGTCCATTTCCAGGAACACATCAGAGTCCTTGGTCAAGCGCGTTGTGTGAATGGGCAGAGGAAGAAAGCACTCAGTGCTGGAGAAGGTTAGCTGGCTGACATTGCAGGCACAGTACGCAGCACTCTGTACTTGCACCTTGCCTGTGGCAAATGCATACATACTCTGATGAGGAAGAGACAAGCGGTGCAGGTCCTCTACTGGATTTCCCACTTATTTGTAGATGACAACAGAGGAGCTTGCCCATGGAACTTGAGACCGGCTTATGTGCAAGTCGACCCAAAATGGAAGAGCCGTTTCCTCCTGCCCCCAGGGACACGTTCCGCACTTTGCCTGGGCAGAGGCTGTGAGGCTTTGTTGATCCAGCCCGTGGGAAACGGATATATAAATTCTGTGAGGAACGAGGATTTCCTTCCCCGCAGCGGCGCCTGGGCTTCCACGTTGCCTTTGGCACACGGTGCTCGAGCGGCGCTCTCAATGAACTGGAAAGAGCCAAATGACAGGAATGTTAATCACGACGCTTCATGCACCACCCTCACCCTTCACATACATCTTCCCCTCAGAGAAATATCTCTGACGGGTAGTCGAGTCTTAGGGGGAGAAACAAGTGCCCGCAAACTTAGGGTGAAATGCAGGTTTCACTCTGCCGTCTGAGAAACCTTGCCCTGCACGTGACTGAGGTCACGGCGTGTTAGATCCGTACCCAATCGCACATACAATTCCGCTGGTGGGCACACAGAGCTCCGGCAGAGCTCGAAGTTCCCAGAGCACGTGCAATACTCCTGGTGCCTGCAACAAGCAATGTCGTACACGGCACACTTGGACCTTGACGTCCTTTCAAGGAAAGGCCGCAGGGCAGGGTCATTGAATCGAGAGAGGGAAACACTTGGCTGCATTCCTCAGGTGAGACACAGGTCAAACTGTGCCGGCTGAAAAGCTCAGGTTCCCTTTGGGAAGCTCTTCGTTGTAGGCGGGACGGGAAGGCCTTTGCTTGCAGGCTGTGGCCATTGCCAGGCTAGGACGGAGGAAACACCGCCTATCCCAGCACGCTTGTTAGCACGCATGGGAGAGAACTCACGCCCTGTTTCAGTCCCCTGCCAGCCATACATACACGTCAAGGACAGTGTTCCCAGAGATACCTTCCTGTAAATGGGAGAGAGGAAGTTTGACTGGGCACAACTCAGCCTTGGCAGGCCGTCTGAGCAGCTTGCTCCCTTGATGGCTTTGGAGCAGAGAGCATCACGCAGCGTTCCGTGAAGCTCATGGTAGGCTGATTTTAGGGCTCTCGCCGACACTCCTCGGGCTCTAGCACTCTCAACCTCTTCCGGCCCTTACTGGCCTTCTCTGACACACCTCGGCGAGTACAGAGCTTAGGGCGACACATTCCGTTTACGATGGGCAGCAGGAATTCACAGCAGTGTGTCAAGCCCTCCGGCCTTCTCTCCTTCGGCACGCAGAGGTTTTGCACTTCTTGCAAACACCTCAGCGGAGAGCCCAAAGTATTCCTGAGCTCTTCAACAATGTAGTGCTGCACTAGACTTCAAATATGTCTTCGCTGCGAGATACATTAGAGCGTGTAGTCGTTGCTTCTGAAGGTGAGGAACGCTTCCCTAATGGGCTTTCAGGGTGAAACCTGCTGCGAGTGGCCGTCTGCAAGCCCTTGCGATCACATTCGTCAGCGGCTGTGGTGGCAGTCAAGTTCTGACAGCAAATGGAAATATCAGCTCTCCATGTTTACGAAATGCACCCCTCCGTGTGTCAAAGGCAAAAGTCTACCTTTCCTTCAGAGTCCTCAACCCTGTGAGACACACATGGTGTGGGTGGCTCCATTCAAAGTGTTTCTCAGGATACCGGGGGAAACTTCCCATTCTAAGAGGGACGAATAGGCTCTGTTTCCTGTCCGGTCAAGTCCATTTCCAGGAACACATCAGAGTCCTTGGTCAAGCGCGTTGTGTGAATGGGCAGAGGAAGAAAGCACTCAGTGCTGGAGAAGGTTAGCTGGCTGACATTGCAGGCACAGTACGCAGCACTCTGTACTTGCACCTTGCCTGTGGCAAATGCATACATACTCTGATGAGGAAGAGACAAGCGGTGCAGGTCCTCTACTGGATTTCCCACTTATTTGTAGATGACAACAGAGAAGCTTGCCCATGGAACTTGAGACCGGCTTATGTGCAAGTCGACCCAAAATGGAAGAGCCGTTTCCTCCTGCCCCCAGGGACACGTTCCGCACTTTGCCTGGGCAGAGGCTGTGAGGCTTTGTTGATCCAGCCCGTGGGAAACGGATATATAAATTCTGTGAGGAACGAGGATTTCCTTCCCTGCAGCGGCGCCTGGGCTTCCACGTTGCCTTTGGCACACGGTGCTCGAGCGGCGCTCTCAATGAACTGGAAAGAGCCAAATGACAGGAATGTTAATCACGACGCTTCATGCACCACCCTCACCCTTCACATACATCTTCCCCTCAGAGAAATATCTCTGACGGGTAGTCGAGTCTTAGGGGGAGAAACAAGTGCCCGCAAACTTAGGGTGAAATGCAGGTTTCACTCTGCCGTCTGAGAAACCTTGCCCTGCACGTGACTGAGGTCACGGCGTGTTAGATCCGTACCCAGTCGCACATACAATTCCGCTGGTGGGCACACAGAGCTCCGGCAGAGCTCGAAGTTCCCAGAGCACGTGCAATACTCCTGGTGCCTGCAACAAGCAATGTCGTACACGGCACACTTGGACCTTGACGTCCTTTCAAGGAAAGGCCGCAGGGCAGGGTCATTGAATCGAGAGAGGGAAACACTTGGCTGCATTCCTCAGGTGAGACACAGGTCAAACTGTGCCGGCTGAAAAGCTCAGGTTCCCTTTGGGAAGCTCTTCGTTGTAGGCGGGACGGGAAGGCCTTTGCTTGCAGGCTGTGGCCATTGCCAGGCTAGGACGGAGGAAACACCGCCTATCCCAGCACGCTTGTTAGCACGCATGGGAGAGAACTCACGCCCTGTTTCAGTCCCCTGCCAGCCATACATACACGTCAAGGACAGTGTTCCCAGAGATACCTTCCTGTAAATGGGAGAGAGGAAGTTTGACTGGGCACAACTCAGCCTTGGCAGGCCGTCTGAGCAGCTTGCTCCCTTGATGGCTTTGGAGCAGAGAGCATCACGCAGCGTTCCGTGAAGCTCATGGTAGGCTGATTTTAGGGCTCTCGCCGACACTCCTCGGGCTCTAGCACTCTCAACCTCTTCCGGCCCTTACTGGCCTTCTCTGACACACCTCGGCGAGTACAGAGCTTAGGGCGACACATTCCGTTTACGATGGGCAGCAGGAATTCACAGCAGTGTGTCAAGCCCTCCGGCCTTCTCTCCTTCGGCACGCAGAGGTTTTGCACTTCTTGCAAACACCTCAGCGGAGAGCCCAAAGTATTCCTGAGCTCTTCAACAATGTAGTGCTGCACTAGACTTCAAATATGTCTTCGCTGCGAGATACATTAGAGCGTGTAGTCGTTGCTTCTGAAGGTGAGGAACGCTTCCCTAATGGGCTTTCAGGGTGAAACCTGCTGCGAGTGGCCGTCTGCAAGCCCTTGCGATCACATTCGTCAGCGGCTGTGGTGGCAGTCAAGTTCTGACAGCAAATGGAAATATCAGCTCTCCATGTTTACGAAACGCACCCCTCCGTGTGTCAAAGGCAAAAGTCTACCTTTCCTTCAGAGTCCTCAACCCTGTGAGACAAACATGGTGTGGGTGGCTCCATTCAAAGTGTTTCTCAGGATACCGGGGGAAACTTCCCATTCTAAGAGGGACGAATAGGCTCTGTTTCCTGTCCGGTCAAGTCCATTTCCAGGAACACATCAGAGTCCTTGGTCAAGCGCGTTGTGTGAATGGGCAGAGGAAGAAAGCACTCAGTGCTGGAGAAGGTTAGCTGGCTGACATTGCAGGCACAGTACGCAGCACTCTGTACTTGCACCTTGCCTGTGGCAAATGCATACATACTCTGATGAGGAAGAGACAAGCGGTGCAGGTCCTCTACTGGATTTCCCACTTATTTGTAGATGACAACAGAGGAGCTTGCCCATGGAACTTGAGACCGGCTTATGTGCAAGTCGACCCAAAATGGAAGAGCCGTTTCCTCCTGCCCCCAGGGACACGTTCCGCACTTTGCCTGGGCAGAGGCTGTGAGGCTTTGTTGATCCCAGCTCGTGGGAAACGGATATATAAATTCTGTGAGGAACGAGGATTTCCTTCCCTGCAGCGGCGCCTGGGCTTCCACGTTGCCTTTGGCACACGGTGCTCGAGCGGCGCTCTCAATGAACTGGAAAGAGCCAAATGACAGGAATGTTAATCACGACGCTTCATGCACCACCCTCACCCTTCACATACATCTTCCCCTCAGAGAAATATCTCTGACGGGTAGTCGAGTCTTAGGGGGAGAAACAAGTGCCCGCAAACTTAGGGTGAAATGCAGGTTTCACTCTGCCGTCTGAGAAATCTTGCCCTGCACGTGACTGAGGTCACGGCGTGTTAGATCCGTACCCAGTCGCACATACAATTCCGCTGGTGGGCACACAGAGCTCCGGCAGAGCTCGAAGTTCCCAGAGCACGTGCAATACTCCTGGTGCCTGCAACAAGCAATGTCGTACACGGCACACTTGGACCTTGACGTCCTTTCAAGGAAAGGCCGCAGGGCAGGGTCATTGAATCGAGAGAGGGAAACACTTGGCTGCATTCCTCAGGTGAGACACAGGTCAAACTGTGCCGGCTGAAAAGCTCAGGTTCCCTTTGGGAAGCTCTTCGTTGTAGGCGGGACGGGAAGGCCTTTGCTTGCAGGCTGTGGCCATTGCCAGGCTAGGACGGAGGAAACACCGCCTATCCCAGCACGCTTGTTAGCACGCATGGGAGAGAACTCACGCCCTGTTTCAGTCCCCTGCCAGCCATACATACACGTCAAGGACAGTGTTCCCAGAGATACCTTCCTGTAAATGGGAGAGAGGAAGTTTGACTGGGCACAACTCAGCCTTGGCAGGCCGTCTGAGCAGCTTGCTCCCTTGATGGCTTTGGAGCAGAGAGCATCACGCAGCGTTCCGTGAAGCTCATGGTAGGCTGATTTTAGGGCTCTCGCCGACACTCCTCGGGCTCTAGCACTCTCAACCTCTTCCGGCCCTTACTGGCCTTCTCTGACACACCTCGGCGAGTACAGAGCTTAGGGCGACACATTCCGTTTACGATGGGCAGCAGGAATTCACAGCAGTGTGTCAAGCCCTCCGGCCTTCTCTCCTTCGGCACGCAGAGGTTTTGCACTTCTTGCAAACACCTCAGCGGAGAGCCCAAAGTATTCCTGAGCTCTTCAACAATGTAGTGCTGCACTAGACTTCAAATATGTCTTCGCTGCGAGATACATTAGAGCGTGTAGTCGTTGCTTCTGAAGGTGAGGAACGCTTCCCTAATGGGCTTTCAGGGTGAAACCTGCTGCGAGTGGCCGTCTGCAAGCCCTTGCGATCACATTCGTCAGCGGCTGTGGTGGCAGTCAAGTTCTGACAGCAAATGGAAATATCAGCTCTCCATGTTTACGAAACGCACCCCTCCGTGTGTCAAAGGCAAAAGTCTACCTTTCCTTCAGAGTCCTCAACCCTGTGAGACAAACATGGTGTGGGTGGCTCCATTCAAAGTGTTTCTCAGGATACCGGGGGAAACTTCCCATTCTAAGAGGGACGAATAGGCTCTGTTTCCTGTCCGGTCAAGTCCATTTCCAGGAACACATCAGAGTCCTTGGTCAAGCGCGTTGTGTGAATGGGCAGAGGAAGAAAGCACTCAGTGCTGGAGAAGGTTAGCTGGCTGACATTGCAGGCACAGTACGCAGCACTCTGTACTTGCACCTTGCCTGTGGCAAATGCATACATACTCTGATGAGGAAGAGACAAGCGGTGCAGGTCCTCTACTGGATTTCCCACTTATTTGTAGATGACAACAGAGGAGCTTGCCCATGGAACTTGAGACCGGCTTATGTGCAAGTCGACCCAAAATGGAAGAGCCGTTTCCTCCTGCCCCCAGGGACACGTTCCGCACTTTGCCTGGGCAGAGGCTGTGAGGCTTTGTTGATCCCAGCTCGTGGGAAACGGATATATAAATTCTGTGAGGAACGAGGATTTCCTTCCCTGCAGCGGCGCCTGGGCTTCCACGTTGCCTTTGGCACACGGTGCTCGAGCGGCGCTCTCAATGAACTGGAAAGAGCCAAATGACAGGAATGTTAATCACGACGCTTCATGCACCACCCTCACCCTTCACATACATCTTCCCCTCAGAGAAATATCTCTGACGGGTAGTCGAGTCTTAGGGGGAGAAACAAGTGCCCGCAAACTTAGGGTGAAATGCAGGTTTCACTCTGCCGTCTGAGAAACCTTGCCCTGCACGTGACTGAGGTCACGGCGTGTTAGATCCGTACCCAGTCGCACATACAATTCCGCTGGTGGGCACACAGAGCTCCGGCAGAGCTCGAAGTTCCCAGAGCACGTGCAATACTCCTGGTGCCTGCAACAAGCAATGTCGTACACGGCACACTTGGACCTTGACGTCCTTTCAAGGAAAGGCCGCAGGGCAGGGTCATTGAATCGAGAGAGGGAAACACTTGGCTGCATTCCTCAGGTGAGACACAGGTCAAACTGTGCCGGCTGAAAAGCTCAGGTTCCCTTTGGGAAGCTCTTCGTTGTAGGCGGGACGGGAAGGCCTTTGCTTGCAGGCTGTGGCCATTGCCAGGCTAGGACGGAGGAAACACCGCCTATCCCAGCACGCTTGTTAGCACGCATGGGAGAGAACTCACGCCCTGTTTCAGTCCCCTGCCAGCCATACATACACGTCAAGGACAGTGTTCCCAGAGATACCTTCCTGTAAATGGGAGAGAGGAAGTTTGACTGGGCACAACTCAGCCTTGGCAGGCCGTCTGAGCAGCTTGCTCCCTTGATGGCTTTGGAGCAGAGAGCATCACGCAGCGTTCCGTGAAGCTCATGGTAGGCTGATTTTAGGGCTCTCGCCGACACTCCTCGGGCTCTAGCACTCTCAACCTCTTCCGGCCCTTACTGGCCTTCTCTGACACACCTCGGCGAGTACAGAGCTTAGGGCGACACATTCCGTTTACGATGGGCAGCAGGAATTCACAGCAGTGTGTCAAGCCCTCCGGCCTTCTCTCCTTCGGCACGCAGAGGTTTTGCACTTCTTGCAAACACCTCAGCGGAGAGCCCAAAGTATTCCTGAGCTCTTCAACAATGTAGTGCTGCACTAGACTTCAAATATGTCTTCGCTGCGAGATACATTAGAGCGTGTAGTCGTTGCTTCTGAAGGTGAGGAACGCTTCCCTAATGGGCTTTCAGGGTGAAACCTGCTGCGAGTGGCCGTCTGCAAGCCCTTGCGATCACATTCGTCAGCGGCTGTGGTGGCAGTCAAGTTCTGACAGCAAATGGAAATATCAGCTCTCCATGTTTACGAAACGCACCCCTCCGTGTGTCAAAGGCAAAAGTCTACCTTTCCTTCAGAGTCCTCAACCCTGTGAGACAAACATGGTGTGGGTGGCTCCATTCAAAGTGTTTCTCAGGATACCGGGGGAAACTTCCCATTCTAAGAGGGACGAATAGGCTCTGTTTCCTGTCCGGTCAAGTCCATTTCCAGGAACACATCAGAGTCCTTGGTCAAGCGCGTTGTGTGAATGGGCAGAGGAAGAAAGCACTCAGTGCTGGAGAAGGTTAGCTGGCTGACATTGCAGGCACAGTACGCAGCACTCTGTACTTGCACCTTGCCTGTGGCAAATGCATACATACTCTGATGAGGAAGAGACAAGCGGTGCAGGTCCTCTACTGGATTTCCCACTTATTTGTAGATGACAACAGAGGAGCTTGCCCATGGAACTTGAGACCGGCTTATGTGCAAGTCGACCCAAAATGGAAGAGCCGTTTCCTCCTGCCCCCAGGGACACGTTCCGCACTTTGCCTGGGCAGAGGCTGTGAGGCTTTGTTGATCCCAGCTCGTGGGAAACGGATATATAAATTCTGTGAGGAACGAGGATTTCCTTCCCTGCAGCGGCGCCTGGGCTTCCACGTTGCCTTTGGCACACGGTGCTCGAGCGGCGCTCTCAATGAACTGGAAAGAGCCAAATGACAGGAATGTTAATCACGACGCTTCATGCACCACCCTCACCCTTCACATACATCTTCCCCTCAGAGAAATATCTCTGACGGGTAGTCGAGTCTTAGGGGGAGAAACAAGTGCCCGCAAACTTAGGGTGAAATGCAGGTTTCACTCTGCCGTCTGAGAAATCTTGCCCTGCACGTGACTGAGGTCACGGCGTGTTAGATCCGTACCCAGTCGCACATACAATTCCGCTGGTGGGCACACAGAGCTCCGGCAGAGCTCGAAGTTCCCAGAGCACGTGCAATACTCCTGGTGCCTGCAACAAGCAATGTCGTACACGGCACACTTGGACCTTGACGTCCTTTCAAGGAAAGGCCGCAGGGCAGGGTCATTGAATCGAGAGAGGGAAACACTTGGCTGCATTCCTCAGGTGAGACACAGGTCAAACTGTGCCGGCTGAAAAGCTCAGGTTCCCTTTGGGAAGCTCTTCGTTGTAGGCGGGACGGGAAGGCCTTTGCTTGCAGGCTGTGGCCATTGCCAGGCTAGGACGGAGGAAACACCGCCTATCCCAGCACGCTTGTTAGCACGCATGGGAGAGAACTCACGCCCTGTTTCAGTCCCCTGCCAGCCATACATACACGTCAAGGACAGTGTTCCCAGAGATACCTTCCTGTAAATGGGAGAGAGGAAGTTTGACTGGGCACAACTCAGCCTTGGCAGGCCGTCTGAGCAGCTTGCTCCCTTGATGGCTTTGGAGCAGAGAGCATCACGCAGCGTTCCGTGAAGCTCATGGTAGGCTGATTTTAGGGCTCTCGCCGACACTCCTCGGGCTCTAGCACTCTCAACCTCTTCCGGCCCTTACTGGCCTTCTCTGACACACCTCGGCGAGTACAGAGCTTAGGGCGACACATTCCGTTTACGATGGGCAGCAGGAATTCACAGCAGTGTGTCAAGCCCTCCGGCCTTCTCTCCTTCGGCACGCAGAGGTTTTGCACTTCTTGCAAACACCTCAGCGGAGAGCCCAAAGTATTCCTGAGCTCTTCAACAATGTAGTGCTGCACTAGACTTCAAATATGTCTTCGCTGCGAGATACATTAGAGCGTGTAGTCGTTGCTTCTGAAGGTGAGGAACGCTTCCCTAATGGGCTTTCAGGGTGAAACCTGCTGCGAGTGGCCGTCTGCAAGCCCTTGCGATCACATTCGTCAGCGGCTGTGGTGGCAGTCAAGTTCTGACAGCAAATGGAAATATCAGCTCTCCATGTTTACGAAACGCACCCCTCCGTGTGTCAAAGGCAAAAGTCTACCTTTCCTTCAGAGTCCTCAACCCTGTGAGACACACATGGTGTGGGTGGCTCCATTCAAAGTGTTTCTCAGGATACCGGGGGAAACTTCCCATTCTAAGAGGGACGAATAGGCTCTGTTTCCTGTCCGGTCAAGTCCATTTCCAGGAACACATCAGAGTCCTTGGTCAAGCGCGTTGTGTGAATGGGCAGAGGAAGAAAGCACTCAGTGCTGGAGAAGGTTAGCTGGCTGACATTGCAGGCACAGTACGCAGCACTCTGTACTTGCACCTTGCCTGTGGCAAATGCATACATACTCTGATGAGGAAGAGACAAGCGGTGCAGGTCCTCTACTGGATTTCCCACTTATTTGTAGATGACAACAGAGGAGCTTGCCCATGGAACTTGAGACCGGCTTATGTGCAAGTCGACCCAAAATGGAAGAGCCGTTTCCTCCTGCCCCCAGGGACACGTTCCGCACTTTGCCTGGGCAGAGGCTGTGAGGCTTTGTTGATCCCAGCTCGTGGGAAACGGATATATAAATTCTGTGAGGAACGAGGATTTCCTTCCCCGCAGCGGCGCCTGGGCTTCCACGTTGCCTTTGGCACACGGTGCTCGAGCGGCGCTCTCAATGAACTGGAAAGAGCCAAATGACAGGAATGTTAATCACGACGCTTCATGCACCACCCTCACCCTTCACATACATCTTCCCCTCAGAGAAATATCTCTGACGGGTAGTCGAGTCTTAGGGGGAGAAACAAGTGCCCGCAAACTTAGGGTGAAATGCAGGTTTCACTCTGCCGTCTGAGAAACCTTGCCCTGCACGTGACTGAGATCACGGCGTGTTAGATCCGTACCCAGTCGCACATACAATTCCGCTGGTGGGCACACAGAGCTCCGGCAGAGCTCGAAGTTCCCAGAGCACGTGCAATACTCCTGGTGCCTGCAACAAGCAATGTCGTACACGGCACACTTGGACCTTGACGTCCTTTCAAGGAAAGGCCGCAGGGCAGGGTCATTGAATCGAGAGAGGGAAACACTTGGCTGCATTCCTCAGGTGAGACACAGGTCAAACTGTGCCGGCTGAAAAGCTCAGGTTCCCTTTGGGAAGCTCTTCGTTGTAGGCGGGACGGGAAGGCCTTTGCTTGCAGGCTGTGGCCATTGCCAGGCTAGGACGGAGGAAACACCGCCTATCCCAGCACGCTTGTTAGCACGCATGGGAGAGAACTCACGCCCTGTTTCAGTCCCCTGCCAGCCATACATACACGTCAAGGACAGTGTTCCCAGAGATACCTTCCTGTAAATGGGAGAGAGGAAGTTTGACTGGGCACAACTCAGCCTTGGCAGGCCGTCTGAGCAGCTTGCTCCCTTGATGGCTTTGGAGCAGAGAGCATCACGCAGCGTTCCGTGAAGCTCATGGTAGGCTGATTTTAGGGCTCTCGC
Source organism: Eubalaena glacialis (assembly GCF_028564815.1). NCBI lineage: Eukaryota > Metazoa > Chordata > Mammalia > Artiodactyla > Balaenidae > Eubalaena > Eubalaena glacialis. Next base: position 35,793,739 of record NC_083734.1, on the reverse strand, counting down.
CGACACTCCTCGGGCTCTAGCACTCTCAACCTCTTCCGGCCCTTACTGGCCTTCTCTGACACACCTCGGCGAGTACAGAGCTTAGGGCGACACATTCCGTTTACGATGGGCAGCAGGAATTCACAGCAGTGTGTCAAGCCCTCCGGCCTTCTCTCCTTCGGCACGCAGAGGTTTTGCACTTCTTGCAAACACCTCAGCGGAGAGCCCAAAGTATTCCTGAGCTCTTCAACAATGTAGTGCTGCACTAGACTTCAAATATGTCTTCGCTGCGAGATACATTAGAGCGTGTAGTCGTTGCTTCTGAAGGTGAGGAACGCTTCCCTAATGGGCTTTCAGGGTGAAACCTGCTGCGAGTGGCCGTCTGCAAGCCCTTGCGATCACATTCGTCAGCGGCTGTGGTGGCAGTCAAGTTCTGACAGCAAATGGAAATATCAGCTCTCCATGTTTACGAAACGCACCCCTCCGTGTGTCAAAGGCAAAAGTCTACCTTTCCTTCAGAGTCCTCAACCCTGTGAGACACACATGGTGTGGGTGGCTCCATTCAAAGTGTTTCTCAGGATACCGGGGGAAACTTCCCATTCTAAGAGGGACGAATAGGCTCTGTTTCCTGTCCGGTCAAGTCCATTTCCAGGAACACATCAGAGTCCTTGGTCAAGCGCGTTGTGTGAATGGGCAGAGGAAGAAAGCACTCAGTGCTGGAGAAGGTTAGCTGGCTGACATTGCAGGCACAGTACGCAGCACTCTGTACTTGCACCTTGCCTGTGGCAAATGCATACATACTCTGATGAGGAAGAGACAAGCGGTGCAGGTCCTCTACTGGATTTCCCACTTATTTGTAGATGACAACAGAGGAGCTTGCCCATGGAACTTGAGACCGGCTTATGTGCAAGTCGACCCAAAATGGAAGAGCCGTTTCCTCCTGCCCCCAGGGACACGTTCCGCACTTTGCCTGGGCAGAGGCTGTGAGGCTTTGTTGATCCAGCCCGTGGGAAACGGATATATAAATTCTGTGAGGAACGAGGATTTCCTTCCCCGCAGCGGCGCCTGGGCTTCCACGTTGCCTTTGGCACACGGTGCTCGAGCGGCGCTCTCAATGAACTGGAAAGAGCCAAATGACAGGAATGTTAATCACGACGCTTCATGCACCACCCTCACCCTTCACATACATCTTCCCCTCAGAGAAATATCTCTGACGGGTAGTCGAGTCTTAGGGGGAGAAACAAGTGCCCGCAAACTTAGGGTGAAATGCAGGTTTCACTCTGCCGTCTGAGAAACCTTGCCCTGCACGTGACTGAGGTCACGGCGTGTTAGATCCGTACCCAATCGCACATACAATTCCGCTGGTGGGCACACAGAGCTCCGGCAGAGCTCGAAGTTCCCAGAGCACGTGCAATACTCCTGGTGCCTGCAACAAGCAATGTCGTACACGGCACACTTGGACCTTGACGTCCTTTCAAGGAAAGGCCGCAGGGCAGGGTCATTGAATCGAGAGAGGGAAACACTTGGCTGCATTCCTCAGGTGAGACACAGGTCAAACTGTGCCGGCTGAAAAGCTCAGGTTCCCTTTGGGAAGCTCTTCGTTGTAGGCGGGACGGGAAGGCCTTTGCTTGCAGGCTGTGGCCATTGCCAGGCTAGGACGGAGGAAACACCGCCTATCCCAGCACGCTTGTTAGCACGCATGGGAGAGAACTCACGCCCTGTTTCAGTCCCCTGCCAGCCATACATACACGTCAAGGACAGTGTTCCCAGAGATACCTTCCTGTAAATGGGAGAGAGGAAGTTTGACTGGGCACAACTCAGCCTTGGCAGGCCGTCTGAGCAGCTTGCTCCCTTGATGGCTTTGGAGCAGAGAGCATCACGCAGCGTTCCGTGAAGCTCATGGTAGGCTGATTTTAGGGCTCTCGCCGACACTCCTCGGGCTCTAGCACTCTCAACCTCTTCCGGCCCTTACTGGCCTTCTCTGACACACCTCGGCGAGTACAGAGCTTAGGGCGACACATTCCGTTTACGATGGGCAGCAGGAATTCACAGCAGTGTGTCAAGCCCTCCGGCCTTCTCTCCTTCGGCACGCAGAGGTTTTGCACTTCTTGCAAACACCTCAGCGGAGAGCCCAAAGTATTCCTGAGCTCTTCAACAATGTAGTGCTGCACTAGACTTCAAATATGTCTTCGCTGCGAGATACATTAGAGCGTGTAGTCGTTGCTTCTGAAGGTGAGGAACGCTTCCCTAATGGGCTTTCAGGGTGAAACCTGCTGCGAGTGGCCGTCTGCAAGCCCTTGCGATCACATTCGTCAGCGGCTGTGGTGGCAGTCAAGTTCTGACAGCAAATGGAAATATCAGCTCTCCATGTTTACGAAACGCACCCCTCCGTGTGTCAAAGGCAAAAGTCTACCTTTCCTTCAGAGTCCTCAACCCTGTGAGACACACATGGTGTGGGTGGCTCCATTCAAAGTGTTTCTCAGGATACCGGGGGAAACTTCCCATTCTAAGAGGGACGAATAGGCTCTGTTTCCTGTCCGGTCAAGTCCATTTCCAGGAACACATCAGAGTCCTTGGTCAAGCGCGTTGTGTGAATGGGCAGAGGAAGAAAGCACTCAGTGCTGGAGAAGGTTAGCTGGCTGACATTGCAGGCACAGTACGCAGCACTCTGTACTTGCACCTTGCCTGTGGCAAATGCATACATACTCTGATGAGGAAGAGACAAGCGGTGCAGGTCCTCTACTGGATTTCCCACTTATTTGTAGATGACAACAGAGAAGCTTGCCCATGGAACTTGAGACCGGCTTATGTGCAAGTCGACCCAAAATGGAAGAGCCGTTTCCTCCTGCCCCCAGGGACACGTTCCGCACTTTGCCTGGGCAGAGGCTGTGAGGCTTTGTTGATCCAGCCCGTGGGAAACGGATATATAAATTCTGTGAGGAACGAGGATTTCCTTCCCTGCAGCGGCGCCTGGGCTTCCACGTTGCCTTTGGCACACGGTGCTCGAGCGGCGCTCTCAATGAACTGGAAAGAGCCAAATGACAGGAATGTTAATCACGACGCTTCATGCACCACCCTCACCCTTCACATACATCTTCCCCTCAGAGAAATATCTCTGACGGGTAGTCGAGTCTTAGGGGGAGAAACAAGTGCCCGCAAACTTAGGGTGAAATGCAGGTTTCACTCTGCCGTCTGAGAAACCTTGCCCTGCACGTGACTGAGGTCACGGCGTGTTAGATCCGTACCCAGTCGCACATACAATTCCGCTGGTGGGCACACAGAGCTCCGGCAGAGCTCGAAGTTCCCAGAGCACGTGCAATACTCCTGGTGCCTGCAACAAGCAATGTCGTACACGGCACACTTGGACCTTGACGTCCTTTCAAGGAAAGGCCGCAGGGCAGGGTCATTGAATCGAGAGAGGGAAACACTTGGCTGCATTCCTCAGGTGAGACACAGGTCAAACTGTGCCGGCTGAAAAGCTCAGGTTCCCTTTGGGAAGCTCTTCGTTGTAGGCGGGACGGGAAGGCCTTTGCTTGCAGGCTGTGGCCATTGCCAGGCTAGGACGGAGGAAACACCGCCTATCCCAGCACGCTTGTTAGCACGCATGGGAGAGAACTCACGCCCTGTTTCAGTCCCCTGCCAGCCATACATACACGTCAAGGACAGTGTTCCCAGAGATACCTTCCTGTAAATGGGAGAGAGGAAGTTTGACTGGGCACAACTCAGCCTTGGCAGGCCGTCTGAGCAGCTTGCTCCCTTGATGGCTTTGGAGCAGAGAGCATCACGCAGCGTTCCGTGAAGCTCATGGTAGGCTGATTTTAGGGCTCTCGCCGACACTCCTCGGGCTCTAGCACTCTCAACCTCTTCCGGCCCTTACTGGCCTTCTCTGACACACCTCGGCGAGTACAGAGCTTAGGGCGACACATTCCGTTTACGATGGGCAGCAGGAATTCACAGCAGTGTGTCAAGCCCTCCGGCCTTCTCTCCTTCGGCACGCAGAGGTTTTGCACTTCTTGCAAACACCTCAGCGGAGAGCCCAAAGTATTCCTGAGCTCTTCAACAATGTAGTGCTGCACTAGACTTCAAATATGTCTTCGCTGCGAGATACATTAGAGCGTGTAGTCGTTGCTTCTGAAGGTGAGGAACGCTTCCCTAATGGGCTTTCAGGGTGAAACCTGCTGCGAGTGGCCGTCTGCAAGCCCTTGCGATCACATTCGTCAGCGGCTGTGGTGGCAGTCAAGTTCTGACAGCAAATGGAAATATCAGCTCTCCATGTTTACGAAACGCACCCCTCCGTGTGTCAAAGGCAAAAGTCTACCTTTCCTTCAGAGTCCTCAACCCTGTGAGACAAACATGGTGTGGGTGGCTCCATTCAAAGTGTTTCTCAGGATACCGGGGGAAACTTCCCATTCTAAGAGGGACGAATAGGCTCTGTTTCCTGTCCGGTCAAGTCCATTTCCAGGAACACATCAGAGTCCTTGGTCAAGCGCGTTGTGTGAATGGGCAGAGGAAGAAAGCACTCAGTGCTGGAGAAGGTTAGCTGGCTGACATTGCAGGCACAGTACGCAGCACTCTGTACTTGCACCTTGCCTGTGGCAAATGCATACATACTCTGATGAGGAAGAGACAAGCGGTGCAGGTCCTCTACTGGATTTCCCACTTATTTGTAGATGACAACAGAGGAGCTTGCCCATGGAACTTGAGACCGGCTTATGTGCAAGTCGACCCAAAATGGAAGAGCCGTTTCCTCCTGCCCCCAGGGACACGTTCCGCACTTTGCCTGGGCAGAGGCTGTGAGGCTTTGTTGATCCCAGCTCGTGGGAAACGGATATATAAATTCTGTGAGGAACGAGGATTTCCTTCCCTGCAGCGGCGCCTGGGCTTCCACGTTGCCTTTGGCACACGGTGCTCGAGCGGCGCTCTCAATGAACTGGAAAGAGCCAAATGACAGGAATGTTAATCACGACGCTTCATGCACCACCCTCACCCTTCACATACATCTTCCCCTCAGAGAAATATCTCTGACGGGTAGTCGAGTCTTAGGGGGAGAAACAAGTGCCCGCAAACTTAGGGTGAAATGCAGGTTTCACTCTGCCGTCTGAGAAATCTTGCCCTGCACGTGACTGAGGTCACGGCGTGTTAGATCCGTACCCAGTCGCACATACAATTCCGCTGGTGGGCACACAGAGCTCCGGCAGAGCTCGAAGTTCCCAGAGCACGTGCAATACTCCTGGTGCCTGCAACAAGCAATGTCGTACACGGCACACTTGGACCTTGACGTCCTTTCAAGGAAAGGCCGCAGGGCAGGGTCATTGAATCGAGAGAGGGAAACACTTGGCTGCATTCCTCAGGTGAGACACAGGTCAAACTGTGCCGGCTGAAAAGCTCAGGTTCCCTTTGGGAAGCTCTTCGTTGTAGGCGGGACGGGAAGGCCTTTGCTTGCAGGCTGTGGCCATTGCCAGGCTAGGACGGAGGAAACACCGCCTATCCCAGCACGCTTGTTAGCACGCATGGGAGAGAACTCACGCCCTGTTTCAGTCCCCTGCCAGCCATACATACACGTCAAGGACAGTGTTCCCAGAGATACCTTCCTGTAAATGGGAGAGAGGAAGTTTGACTGGGCACAACTCAGCCTTGGCAGGCCGTCTGAGCAGCTTGCTCCCTTGATGGCTTTGGAGCAGAGAGCATCACGCAGCGTTCCGTGAAGCTCATGGTAGGCTGATTTTAGGGCTCTCGCCGACACTCCTCGGGCTCTAGCACTCTCAACCTCTTCCGGCCCTTACTGGCCTTCTCTGACACACCTCGGCGAGTACAGAGCTTAGGGCGACACATTCCGTTTACGATGGGCAGCAGGAATTCACAGCAGTGTGTCAAGCCCTCCGGCCTTCTCTCCTTCGGCACGCAGAGGTTTTGCACTTCTTGCAAACACCTCAGCGGAGAGCCCAAAGTATTCCTGAGCTCTTCAACAATGTAGTGCTGCACTAGACTTCAAATATGTCTTCGCTGCGAGATACATTAGAGCGTGTAGTCGTTGCTTCTGAAGGTGAGGAACGCTTCCCTAATGGGCTTTCAGGGTGAAACCTGCTGCGAGTGGCCGTCTGCAAGCCCTTGCGATCACATTCGTCAGCGGCTGTGGTGGCAGTCAAGTTCTGACAGCAAATGGAAATATCAGCTCTCCATGTTTACGAAACGCACCCCTCCGTGTGTCAAAGGCAAAAGTCTACCTTTCCTTCAGAGTCCTCAACCCTGTGAGACAAACATGGTGTGGGTGGCTCCATTCAAAGTGTTTCTCAGGATACCGGGGGAAACTTCCCATTCTAAGAGGGACGAATAGGCTCTGTTTCCTGTCCGGTCAAGTCCATTTCCAGGAACACATCAGAGTCCTTGGTCAAGCGCGTTGTGTGAATGGGCAGAGGAAGAAAGCACTCAGTGCTGGAGAAGGTTAGCTGGCTGACATTGCAGGCACAGTACGCAGCACTCTGTACTTGCACCTTGCCTGTGGCAAATGCATACATACTCTGATGAGGAAGAGACAAGCGGTGCAGGTCCTCTACTGGATTTCCCACTTATTTGTAGATGACAACAGAGGAGCTTGCCCATGGAACTTGAGACCGGCTTATGTGCAAGTCGACCCAAAATGGAAGAGCCGTTTCCTCCTGCCCCCAGGGACACGTTCCGCACTTTGCCTGGGCAGAGGCTGTGAGGCTTTGTTGATCCCAGCTCGTGGGAAACGGATATATAAATTCTGTGAGGAACGAGGATTTCCTTCCCTGCAGCGGCGCCTGGGCTTCCACGTTGCCTTTGGCACACGGTGCTCGAGCGGCGCTCTCAATGAACTGGAAAGAGCCAAATGACAGGAATGTTAATCACGACGCTTCATGCACCACCCTCACCCTTCACATACATCTTCCCCTCAGAGAAATATCTCTGACGGGTAGTCGAGTCTTAGGGGGAGAAACAAGTGCCCGCAAACTTAGGGTGAAATGCAGGTTTCACTCTGCCGTCTGAGAAATCTTGCCCTGCACGTGACTGAGGTCACGGCGTGTTAGATCCGTACCCAGTCGCACATACAATTCCGCTGGTGGGCACACAGAGCTCCGGCAGAGCTCGAAGTTCCCAGAGCACGTGCAATACTCCTGGTGCCTGCAACAAGCAATGTCGTACACGGCACACTTGGACCTTGACGTCCTTTCAAGGAAAGGCCGCAGGGCAGGGTCATTGAATCGAGAGAGGGAAACACTTGGCTGCATTCCTCAGGTGAGACACAGGTCAAACTGTGCCGGCTGAAAAGCTCAGGTTCCCTTTGGGAAGCTCTTCGTTGTAGGCGGGACGGGAAGGCCTTTGCTTGCAGGCTGTGGCCATTGCCAGGCTAGGACGGAGGAAACACCGCCTATCCCAGCACGCTTGTTAGCACGCATGGGAGAGAACTCACGCCCTGTTTCAGTCCCCTGCCAGCCATACATACACGTCAAGGACAGTGTTCCCAGAGATACCTTCCTGTAAATGGGAGAGAGGAAGTTTGACTGGGCACAACTCAGCCTTGGCAGGCCGTCTGAGCAGCTTGCTCCCTTGATGGCTTTGGAGCAGAGAGCATCACGCAGCGTTCCGTGAAGCTCATGGTAGGCTGATTTTAGGGCTCTCGCCGACACTCCTCGGGCTCTAGCACTCTCAACCTCTTCCGGCCCTTACTGGCCTTCTCTGACACACCTCGGCGAGTACAGAGCTTAGGGCGACACATTCCGTTTACGATGGGCAGCAGGAATTCACAGCAGTGTGTCAAGCCCTCCGGCCTTCTCTCCTTCGGCACGCAGAGGTTTTGCACTTCTTGCAAACACCTCAGCGGAGAGCCCAAAGTATTCCTGAGCTCTTCAACAATGTAGTGCTGCACTAGACTTCAAATATGTCTTCGCTGCGAGATACATTAGAGCGTGTAGTCGTTGCTTCTGAAGGTGAGGAACGCTTCCCTAATGGGCTTTCAGGGTGAAACCTGCTGCGAGTGGCCGTCTGCAAGCCCTTGCGATCACATTCGTCAGCGGCTGTGGTGGCAGTCAAGTTCTGACAGCAAATGGAAATATCAGCTCTCCATGTTTACGAAACGCACCCCTCCGTGTGTCAAAGGCAAAAGTCTACCTTTCCTTCAGAGTCCTCAACCCTGTGAGACAAACATGGTGTGGGTGGCTCCATTCAAAGTGTTTCTCAGGATACCGGGGGAAACTTCCCATTCTAAGAGGGACGAATAGGCTCTGTTTCCTGTCCGGTCAAGTCCATTTCCAGGAACACATCAGAGTCCTTGGTCAAGCGCGTTGTGTGAATGGGCAGAGGAAGAAAGCACTCAGTGCTGGAGAAGGTTAGCTGGCTGACATTGCAGGCACAGTACGCAGCACTCTGTACTTGCACCTTGCCTGTGGCAAATGCATACATACTCTGATGAGGAAGAGACAAGCGGTGCAGGTCCTCTACTGGATTTCCCACTTATTTGTAGATGACAACAGAGGAGCTTGCCCATGGAACTTGAGACCGGCTTATGTGCAAGTCGACCCAAAATGGAAGAGCCGTTTCCTCCTGCCCCCAGGGACACGTTCCGCACTTTGCCTGGGCAGAGGCTGTGAGGCTTTGTTGATCCCAGCTCGTGGGAAACGGATATATAAATTCTGTGAGGAACGAGGATTTCCTTCCCTGCAGCGGCGCCTGGGCTTCCACGTTGCCTTTGGCACACGGTGCTCGAGCGGCGCTCTCAATGAACTGGAAAGAGCCAAATGACAGGAATGTTAATCACGACGCTTCATGCACCACCCTCACCCTTCACATACATCTTCCCCTCAGAGAAATATCTCTGACGGGTAGTCGAGTCTTAGGGGGAGAAACAAGTGCCCGCAAACTTAGGGTGAAATGCAGGTTTCACTCTGCCGTCTGAGAAATCTTGCCCTGCACGTGACTGAGGTCACGGCGTGTTAGATCCGTACCCAGTCGCACATACAATTCCGCTGGTGGGCACACAGAGCTCCGGCAGAGCTCGAAGTTCCCAGAGCACGTGCAATACTCCTGGTGCCTGCAACAAGCAATGTCGTACACGGCACACTTGGACCTTGACGTCCTTTCAAGGAAAGGCCGCAGGGCAGGGTCATTGAATCGAGAGAGGGAAACACTTGGCTGCATTCCTCAGGTGAGACACAGGTCAAACTGTGCCGGCTGAAAAGCTCAGGTTCCCTTTGGGAAGCTCTTCGTTGTAGGCGGGACGGGAAGGCCTTTGCTTGCAGGCTGTGGCCATTGCCAGGCTAGGACGGAGGAAACACCGCCTATCCCAGCACGCTTGTTAGCACGCATGGGAGAGAACTCACGCCCTGTTTCAGTCCCCTGCCAGCCATACATACACGTCAAGGACAGTGTTCCCAGAGATACCTTCCTGTAAATGGGAGAGAGGAAGTTTGACTGGGCACAACTCAGCCTTGGCAGGCCGTCTGAGCAGCTTGCTCCCTTGATGGCTTTGGAGCAGAGAGCATCACGCAGCGTTCCGTGAAGCTCATGGTAGGCTGATTTTAGGGCTCTCGCCGACACTCCTCGGGCTCTAGCACTCTCAACCTCTTCCGGCCCTTACTGGCCTTCTCTGACACACCTCGGCGAGTACAGAGCTTAGGGCGACACATTCCGTTTACGATGGGCAGCAGGAATTCACAGCAGTGTGTCAAGCCCTCCGGCCTTCTCTCCTTCGGCACGCAGAGGTTTTGCACTTCTTGCAAACACCTCAGCGGAGAGCCCAAAGTATTCCTGAGCTCTTCAACAATGTAGTGCTGCACTAGACTTCAAATATGTCTTCGCTGCGAGATACATTAGAGCGTGTAGTCGTTGCTTCTGAAGGTGAGGAACGCTTCCCTAATGGGCTTTCAGGGTGAAACCTGCTGCGAGTGGCCGTCTGCAAGCCCTTGCGATCACATTCGTCAGCGGCTGTGGTGGCAGTCAAGTTCTGACAGCAAATGGAAATATCAGCTCTCCCTGTTTACGAAACGCACCCCTCCGTGTGTCAAAGGCAAAAGTCTACCTTTCCTTCAGAGTCCTCAACCCTGTGAGACAAACATGGTGTGGGTGGCTCCATTCAAAGTGTTTCTCAGGATACCGGGGGAAACTTCCCATTCTAAGAGGGACGAATAGGCTCTGTTTCCTGTCCGGTCAAGTCCATTTCCAGGAACACATCAGAGTCCTTGGTCAAGCGCGTTGTGTGAATGGGCAGAGGAAGAAAGCACTCAGTGCTGGAGAAGGTTAGCTGGCTGACATTGCAGGCACAGTACGCAGCACTCTGTACTTGCACCTTGCCTGTGGCAAATGCATACATACTCTGATGAGGAAGAGACAAGCGGTGCAGGTCCTCTACTGGATTTCCCACTTATTTGTAGATGACAACAGAGGAGCTTGCCCATGGAACTTGAGACCGGCTTATGTGCAAGTCGACCCAAAATGGAAGAGCCGTTTCCTCCTGCCCCCAGGGACACGTTCCGCACTTTGCCTGGGCAGAGGCTGTGAGGCTTTGTTGATCCAGCCCGTGGGAAACGGATATATAAATTCTGTGAGGAACGAGGATTTCCTTCCCTGCAGCGGCGCCTGGGCTTCCACGTTGCCTTTGGCACACGGTGCTCGAGCGGCGCTCTCAATGAACTGGAAAGAGCCAAATGACAGGAATGTTAATCACGACGCTTCATGCACCACCCTCACCCTTCACATACATCTTCCCCTCAGAGAAATATCTCTGACGGGTAGTCGAGTCTTAGGGGGAGAAACAAGTGCCCGCAAACTTAGGGTGAAATGCAGGTTTCACTCTGCCGTCTGAGAAACCTTGCCCTGCACGTGACTGAGGTCACGGCGTGTTAGATCCGTACCCAATCGCACATACAATTCCGCTGGTGGGCACACAGAGCTCCGGCAGAGCTCGAAGTTCCCAGAGCACGTGCAATACTCCTGGTGCCTGCAACAAGCAATGTCGTACACGGCACACTTGGACCTTGACGTCCTTTCAAGGAAAGGCCGCAGGGCAGGGTCATTGAATCGAGAGAGGGAAACACTTGGCTGCATTCCTCAGGTGAGACACAGGTCAAACTGTGCCGGCTGAAAAGCTCAGGTTCCCTTTGGGAAGCTCTTCGTTGTAGGCGGGACGGGAAGGCCTTTGCTTGCAGGCTGTGGCCATTGCCAGGCTAGGACGGAGGAAACACCGCCTATCCCAGCACGCTTGTTAGCACGCATGGGAGAGAACTCACGCCCTGTTTCAGTCCCCTGCCAGCCATACATACACGTCAAGGACAGTGTTCCCAGAGATACCTTCCTGTAAATGGGAGAGAGGAAGTTTGACTGGGCACAACTCAGCCTTGGCAGGCCGTCTGAGCAGCTTGCTCCCTTGATGGCTTTGGAGCAGAGAGCATCACGCAGCGTTCCGTGAAGCTCATGGTAGGCTGATTTTAGGGCTCTCGCCGACACTCCTCGGGCTCTAGCACTCTCAACCTCTTCCGGCCCTTACTGGCCTTCTCTGACACACCTCGGCGAGTACAGAGCTTAGGGCGACACATTCCGTTTACGATGGGCAGCAGGAATTCACAGCAGTGTGTCAAGCCCTCCGGCCTTCTCTCCTTCGGCACGCAGAGGTTTTGCACTTCTTGCAAACACCTCAGCGGAGAGCCCAAAGTATTCCTGAGCTCTTCAACAATGTAGTGCTGCACTAGACTTCAAATATGTCTTCGCTGCGAGATACATTAGAGCGTGTAGTCGTTGCTTCTGAAGGTGAGGAACGCTTCCCTAATGGGCTTTCAGGGTGAAACCTGCTGCGAGTGGCCGTCTGCAAGCCCTTGCGATCACATTCGTCAGCGGCTGTGGTGGCAGTCAAGTTCTGACAGCAAATGGAAATATCAGCTCTCCATGTTTACGAAACGCACCCCTCCGTGTGTCAAAGGCAAAAGTCTACCTTTCCTTCAGAGTCCTCAACCCTGTGAGACAAACATGGTGTGGGTGGCTCCATTCAAAGTGTTTCTCAGGATACCGGGGGAAACTTCCCATTCTAAGAGGGACGAATAGGCTCTGTTTCCTGTCCGGTCAAGTCCATTTCCAGGAACACATCAGAGTCCTTGGTCAAGCGCGTTGTGTGAATGGGCAGAGGAAGAAAGCACTCAGTGCTGGAGAAGGTTAGCTGGCTGACATTGCAGGCACAGTACGCAGCACTCTGTACTTGCACCTTGCCTGTGGCAAATGCATACATACTCTGATGAGGAAGAGACAAGCGGTGCAGGTCCTCTACTGGATTTCCCACTTATTTGTAGATGACAACAGAGGAGCTTGCCCATGGAACTTGAGACCGGCTTATGTGCAAGTCGACCCAAAATGGAAGAGCCGTTTCCTCCTGCCCCCAGGGACACGTTCCGCACTTTGCCTGGGCAGAGGCTGTGAGGCTTTGTTGATCCAGCCCGTGGGAAACGGATATATAAATTCTGTGAGGAACGAGGATTTCCTTCCCTGCAGCGGCGCCTGGGCTTCCACGTTGCCTTTGGCACACGGTGCTCGAGCGGCGCTCTCAATGAACTGGAAAGAGCCAAATGACAGGAATGTTAATCACGACGCTTCATGCACCACCCTCACCCTTCACATACATCTTCCCCTCAGAGAAATATCTCTGACGGGTAGTCGAGTCTTAGGGGGAGAAACAAGTGCCCGCAAACTTAGGGTGAAATGCAGGTTTCACTCTGCCGTCTGAGAAACCTTGCCCTGCACGTGACTGAGGTCACGGCGTGTTAGATCCGTACCCAATCGCACATACAATTCCGCTGGTGGGCACACAGAGCTCCGGCAGAGCTCGAAGTTCCCAGAGCACGTGCAATACTCCTGGTGCCTGCAACAAGCAATGTCGTACACGGCACACTTGGACCTTGACGTCCTTTCAAGGAAAGGCCGCAGGGCAGGGTCATTGAATCGAGAGAGGGAAACACTTGGCTGCATTCCTCAGGTGAGACACAGGTCAAACTGTGCCGGCTGAAAAGCTCAGGTTCCCTTTGGGAAGCTCTTCGTTGTAGGCGGGACGGGAAGGCCTTTGCTTGCAGGCTGTGGCCATTGCCAGGCTAGGACGGAGGAAACACCGCCTATCCCAGCACGCTTGTTAGCACGCATGGGAGAGAACTCACGCCCTGTTTCAGTCCCCTGCCAGCCATACATACACGTCAAGGACAGTGTTCCCAGAGATACCTTCCTGTAAATGGGAGAGAGGAAGTTTGACTGGGCACAACTCAGCCTTGGCAGGCCGTCTGAGCAGCTTGCTCCCTTGATGGCTTTGGAGCAGAGAGCATCACGCAGCGTTCCGTGAAGCTCATGGTAGGCTGATTTTAGGGCTCTCGCCGACACTCCTCGGGCTCTAGCACTCTCAACCTCTTCCGGCCCTTACTGGCCTTCTCTGACACACCTCGGCGAGTACAGAGCTTAGGGCGACACATTCCGTTTACGATGGGCAGCAGGAATTCACAGCAGTGTGTCAAGCCCTCCGGCCTTCTCTCCTTCGGCACGCAGAGGTTTTGCACTTCTTGCAAACACCTCAGCGGAGAGCCCAAAGTATTCCTGAGCTCTTCAACAATGTAGTGCTGCACTAGACTTCAAATATGTCTTCGCTGCGAGATACATTAGAGCGTGTAGTCGTTGCTTCTGAAGGTGAGGAACGCTTCCCTAATGGGCTTTCAGGGTGAAACCTGCTGCGAGTGGCCGTCTGCAAGCCCTTGCGATCACATTCGTCAGCGGCTGTGGTGGCAGTCAAGTTCTGACAGCAAATGGAAATATCAGCTCTCCATGTTTACGAAACGCACCCCTCCGTGTGTCAAAGGCAAAAGTCTACCTTTCCTTCAGAGTCCTCAACCCTGTGAGACAAACATGGTGTGGGTGGCTCCATTCAAAGTGTTTCTCAGGATACCGGGGGAAACTTCCCATTCTAAGAGGGACGAATAGGCTCTGTTTCCTGTCCGGTCAAGTCCATTTCCAGGAACACATCAGAGTCCTTGGTCAAGCGCGTTGTGTGAATGGGCAGAGGAAGAAAGCACTCAGTGCTGGAGAAGGTTAGCTGGCTGACATTGCAGGCACAGTACGCAGCACTCTGTACTTGCACCTTGCCTGTGGCAAATGCATACATACTCTGATGAGGAAGAGACAAGCGGTGCAGGTCCTCTACTGGATTTCCCACTTATTTGTAGATGACAACAGAGGAGCTTGCCCATGGAACTTGAGACCGGCTTATGTGCAAGTCGACCCAAAATGGAAGAGCCGTTTCCTCCTGCCCCCAGGGACACGTTCCGCACTTTGCCTGGGCAGAGGCTGTGAGGCTTTGTTGATCCAGCCCGTGGGAAACGGATATATAAATTCTGTGAGGAACGAGGATTTCCTTCCCTGCAGCGGCGCCTGGGCTTCCACGTTGCCTTTGGCACACGGTGCTCGAGCGGCGCTCTCAATGAACTGGAAAGAGCCAAATGACAGGAATGTTAATCACGACGCTTCATGCACCACCCTCACCCTTCACATACATCTTCCCCTCAGAGAAATATCTCTGACGGGTAGTCGAGTCTTAGGGGGAGAAACAAGTGCCCGCAAACTTAGGGTGAAATGCAGGTTTCACTCTGCCGTCTGAGAAACCTTGCCCTGCACGTGACTGAGATCACGGCGTGTTAGATCCGTACCCAATCGCACATACAATTCCGCTGGTGGGCACACAGAGCTCCGGCAGAGCTCGAAGTTCCCAGAGCACGTGCAATACTCCTGGTGCCTGCAACAAGCAATGTCGTACACGGCACACTTGGACCTTGACGTCCTTTCAAGGAAAGGCCGCAGGGCAGGGTCATTGAATCGAGAGAGGGAAACACTTGGCTGCATTCCTCAGGTGAGACACAGGTCAAACTGTGCCGGCTGAAAAGCTCAGGTTCCCTTTGGGAAGCTCTTCGTTGTAGGCGGGACGGGAAGGCCTTTGCTTGCAGGCTGTGGCCATTGCCAGGCTAGGACGGAGGAAACACCGCCTATCCCAGCACGCTTGTTAGCACGCATGGGAGAGAACTCACGCCCTGTTTCAGTCCCCTGCCAGCCATACATACACGTCAAGGACAGTGTTCCCAGAGATACCTTCCTGTAAATGGGAGAGAGGAAGTTTGACTGGGCACAACTCAGCCTTGGCAGGCCGTCTGAGCAGCTTGCTCCCTTGATGGCTTTGGAGCAGAGAGCATCACGCAGCATTCCGTGAAGCTCATGGTAGGCTGATTTTAGGGCTCTCGCCGACACTCCTCGGGCTCTAGCACTCTCAACCTCTTCCGGCCCTTACTGGCCTTCTCTGACACACCTCGGCGAGTACAGAGCTTAGGGCGACACATTCCGTTTACGATGGGCAGCAGGAATTCACAGCAGTGTGTCAAGCCCTCCGGCCTTCTCTCCTTCGGCACGCAGAGGTTTTGCACTTCTTGCAAACACCTCAGCGGAGAGCCCAAAGTATTCCTGAGCTCTTCAACAATGTAGTGCTGCACTAGACTTCAAATATGTCTTCGCTGCGAGATACATTAGAGCGTGTAGTCGTTGCTTCTGAAGGTGAGGAACGCTTCCCTAATGGGCTTTCAGGGTGAAACCTGCTGCGAGTGGCCGTCTGCAAGCCCTTGCGATCACATTCGTCAGCGGCTGTGGTGGCAGTCAAGTTCTGACAGCAAATGGAAATATCAGCTCTCCATGTTTACGAAACGCACCCCTCCGTGTGTCAAAGGCAAAAGTCTACCTTTCCTTCAGAGTCCTCAACCCTGTGAGACAAACATGGTGTGGGTGGCTCCATTCAAAGTGTTTCTCAGGATACCGGGGGAAACTTCCCATTCTAAGAGGGACGAATAGGCTCTGTTTCCTGTCCGGTCAAGTCCATTTCCAGGAACACATCAGAGTCCTTGGTCAAGCGCGTTGTGTGAATGGGCAGAGGAAGAAAGCACTCAGTGCTGGAGAAGGTTAGCTGGCTGACATTGCAGGCACAGTACGCAGCACTCTGTACTTGCACCTTGCCTGTGGCAAATGCATACATACTCTGATGAGGAAGAGACAAGCGGTGCAGGTCCTCTACTGGATTTCCCACTTATTTGTAGATGACAACAGAGGAGCTTGCCCATGGAACTTGAGACCGGCTTATGTGCAAGTCGACCCAAAATGGAAGAGCCGTTTCCTCCTGCCCCCAGGGACACGTTCCGCACTTTGCCTGGGCAGAGGCTGTGAGGCTTTGTTGATCCAGCCCGTGGGAAACGGATATATAAATTCTGTGAGGAACGAGGATTTCCTTCCCTGCAGCGGCGCCTGGGCTTCCACGTTGCCTTTGGCACACGGTGCTCGAGCGGCGCTCTCAATGAACTGGAAAGAGCCAAATGACAGGAATGTTAATCACGACGCTTCATGCACCACCCTCACCCTTCACATACATCTTCCCCTCAGAGAAATATCTCTGACGGGTAGTCGAGTCTTAGGGGGAGAAACAAGTGCCCGCAAACTTAGGGTGAAATGCAGGTTTCACTCTGCCGTCTGAGAAACCTTGCCCTGCACGTGACTGAGATCACGGCGTGTTAGATCCGTACCCAATCGCACATACAATTCCGCTGGTGGGCACACAGAGCTCCGGCAGAGCTCGAAGTTCCCAGAGCACGTGCAATACTCCTGGTGCCTGCAACAAGCAATGTCGTACACGGCACACTTGGACCTTGACGTCCTTTCAAGGAGAGGCCGCAGGGCAGGGTCATTGAATCGAGAGAGGGAAACACTTGGCTGCATTCCTCAGGTGAGACACAGGTCAAACTGTGCCGGCTGAAAAGCTCAGGTTCCCTTTGGGAAGCTCTTCGTTGTAGGCGGGACGGGAAGGCCTTTGCTTGCAGGCTGTGGCCATTGCCAGGCTAGGACGGAGGAAACACCGCCTATCCCAGCACGCTTGTTAGCACGCATGGGAGAGAACTCACGCCCTGTTTCAGTCCCCTGCCAGCCATACATACACGTCAAGGACAGTGTTCCCAGAGATACCTTCCTGTAAATGGGAGAGAGGAAGTTTGACTGGGCACAACTCAGCCTTGGCAGGCCGTCTGAGCAGCTTGCTCCCTTGATGGCTTTGGAGCAGAGAGCATCACGCAGCGTTCCGTGAAGCTCATGGTAGGCTGATTTTAGGGCTCTCGCCGACACTCCTCGGGCTCTAGCACTCTCAACCTCTTCCGGCCCTTACTGGCCTTCTCTGACACACCTCGGCGAGTACAGAGCTTAGGGCGACACATTCCGTTTACGATGGGCAGCAGGAATTCACAGCAGTGTGTCAAGCCCTCCGGCCTTCTCTCCTTCGGCACGCAGAGGTTTTGCACTTCTTGCAAACACCTCAGCGGAGAGCCCAAAGTATTCCTGAGCTCTTCAACAATGTAGTGCTGCACTAGACTTCAAATATGTCTTCGCTGCGAGATACATTAGAGCGTGTAGTCGTTGCTTCTGAAGGTGAGGAACGCTTCCCTAATGGGCTTTCAGGGTGAAACCTGCTGCGAGTGGCCGTCTGCAAGCCCTTGCGATCACATTCGTCAGCGGCTGTGGTGGCAGTCAAGTTCTGACAGCAAATGGAAATATCAGCTCTCCATGTTTACGAAACGCACCCCTCCGTGTGTCAAAGGCAAAAGTCTACCTTTCCTTCAGAGTCCTCAACCCTGTGAGACAAACATGGTGTGGGTGGCTCCATTCAAAGTGTTTCTCAGGATACCGGGGGAAACTTCCCATTCTAAGAGGGACGAATAGGCTCTGTTTCCTGTCCGGTCAAGTCCATTTCCAGGAACACATCAGAGTCCTTGGTCAAGCGCGTTGTGTGAATGGGCAGAGGAAGAAAGCACTCAGTGCTGGAGAAGGTTAGCTGGCTGACATTGCAGGCACAGTACGCAGCACTCTGTACTTGCACCTTGCCTGTGGCAAATGCATACATACTCTGATGAGGAAGAGACAAGCGGTGCAGGTCCTCTACTGGATTTCCCACTTATTTGTAGATGACAACAGAGGAGCTTGCCCATGGAACTTGAGACCGGCTTATGTGCAAGTCGACCCAAAATGGAAGAGCCGTTTCCTCCTGCCCCCAGGGACACGTTCCGCACTTTGCCTGGGCAGAGGCTGTGAGGCTTTGTTGATCCAGCCCGTGGGAAACGGATATATAAATTCTGTGAGGAACGAGGATTTCCTTCCCTGCAGCGGCGCCTGGGCTTCCACGTTGCCTTTGGCACACGGTGCTCGAGCGGCGCTCTCAATGAACTGGAAAGAGCCAAATGACAGGAATGTTAATCACGACGCTTCATGCACCACCCTCACCCTTCACATACATCTTCCCCTCAGAGAAATATCTCTGACGGGTAGTCGAGTCTTAGGGGGAGAAACAAGTGCCCGCAAACTTAGGGTGAAATGCAGGTTTCACTCTGCCGTCTGAGAAACCTTGCCCTGCACGTGACTGAGATCACGGCGTGTTAGATCCGTACCCAATCGCACATACAATTCCGCTGGTGGGCACACAGAGCTCCGGCAGAGCTCGAAGTTCCCAGAGCACGTGCAATACTCCTGGTGCCTGCAACAAGCAATGTCGTACACGGCACACTTGGACCTTGACGTCCTTTCAAGGAAAGGCCGCAGGGCAGGGTCATTGAATCGAGAGAGGGAAACACTTGGCTGCATTCCTCAGGTGAGACACAGGTCAAACTGTGCCGGCTGAAAAGCTCAGGTTCCCTTTGGGAAGCTCTTCGTTGTAGGCGGGACGGGAAGGCCTTTGCTTGCAGGCTGTGGCCATTGCCAGGCTAGGACGGAGGAAACACCGCCTATCCCAGCACGCTTGTTAGCACGCATGGGAGAGAACTCACGCCCTGTTTCAGTCCCCTGCCAGCCATACATACACGTCAAGGACAGTGTTCCCAGAGATACCTTCCTGTAAATGGGAGAGAGGAAGTTTGACTGGGCACAACTCAGCCTTGGCAGGCCGTCTGAGCAGCTTGCTCCCTTGATGGCTTTGGAGCAGAGAGCATCACGCAGCGTTCCGTGAAGCTCATGGTAGGCTGATTTTAGGGCTCTCGCCGACACTCCTCGGGCTCTAGCACTCTCAACCTCTTCCGGCCCTTACTGGCCTTCTCTGACACACCTCGGCGAGTACAGAGCTTAGGGCGACACATTCCGTTTACGATGGGCAGCAGGAATTCACAGCAGTGTGTCAAGCCCTCCGGCCTTCTCTCCTTCGGCACGCAGAGGTTTTGCACTTCTTGCAAACACCTCAGCGGAGAGCCCAAAGTATTCCTGAGCTCTTCAACAATGTAGTGCTGCACTAGACTTCAAATATGTCTTCGCTGCGAGATACATTAGAGCGTGTAGTCGTTGCTTCTGAAGGTGAGGAACGCTTCCCTAATGGGCTTTCAGGGTGAAACCTGCTGCGAGTGGCCGTCTGCAAGCCCTTGCGATCACATTCGTCAGCGGCTGTGGTGGCAGTCAAGTTCTGACAGCAAATGGAAATATCAGCTCTCCCTGTTTACGAAACGCACCCCTCCGTGTGTCAAAGGCAAAAGTCTACCTTTCCTTCAGAGTCCTCAACCCTGTGAGACAAACATGGTGTGGGTGGCTCCATTCAAAGTGTTTCTCAGGATACCGGGGGAAACTTCCCATTCTAAGAGGGACGAATAGGCTCTGTTTCCTGTCCGGTCAAGTCCATTTCCAGGAACACATCAGAGTCCTTGGTCAAGCGCGTTGTGTGAATGGGCAGAGGAAGAAAGCACTCAGTGCTGGAGAAGGTTAGCTGGCTGACATTGCAGGCACAGTACGCAGCACTCTGTACTTGCACCTTGCCTGTGGCAAATGCATACATACTCTGATGAGGAAGAGACAAGCGGTGCAGGTCCTCTACTGGATTTCCCACTTATTTGTAGATGACAACAGAGGAGCTTGCCCATGGAACTTGAGACCGGCTTATGTGCAAGTCGACCCAAAATGGAAGAGCCGTTTCCTCCTGCCCCCAGGGACACGTTCCGCACTTTGCCTGGGCAGAGGCTGTGAGGCTTTGTTGATCCAGCCCGTGGGAAACGGATATATAAATTCTGTGAGGAACGAGGATTTCCTTCCCTGCAGCGGCGCCTGGGCTTCCACGTTGCCTTTGGCACACGGTGCTCGAGCGGCGCTCTCAATGAACTGGAAAGAGCCAAATGACAGGAATGTTAATCACGACGCTTCATGCACCACCCTCACCCTTCACATACATCTTCCCCTCAGAGAAATATCTCTGACGGGTAGTCGAGTCTTAGGGGGAGAAACAAGTGCCCGCAAACTTAGGGTGAAATGCAGGTTTCACTCTGCCGTCTGAGAAACCTTGCCCTGCACGTGACTGAGATCACGGCGTGTTAGATCCGTACCCAATCGCACATACAATTCCGCTGGTGGGCACACAGAGCTCCGGCAGAGCTCGAAGTTCCCAGAGCACGTGCAATACTCCTGGTGCCTGCAACAAGCAATGTCGTACACGGCACACTTGGACCTTGACGTCCTTTCAAGGAAAGGCCGCAGGGCAGGGTCATTGAATCGAGAGAGGGAAACACTTGGCTGCATTCCTCAGGTGAGACACAGGTCAAACTGTGCCGGCTGAAAAGCTCAGGTTCCCTTTGGGAAGCTCTTCGTTGTAGGCGGGACGGGAAGGCCTTTGCTTGCAGGCTGTGGCCATTGCCAGGCTAGGACGGAGGAAACACCGCCTATCCCAGCACGCTTGTTAGCACGCATGGGAGAGAACTCACGCCCTGTTTCAGTCCCCTGCCAGCCATACATACACGTCAAGGACAGTGTTGCCAGAGATACCTTCCTGTAAATGGGAGAGAGGAAGTTTGACTGGGCACAACTCAGCCTTGGCAGGCCGTCTGAGCAGCTTGCTCCCTTGATGGCTTTGGAGCAGAGAGCATCACGCAGCGTTCCGTGAAGCTCATGGTAGGCTGATTTTAGGGCTCTCGCCGACACTCCTCGGGCTCTAGCACTCTCAACCTCTTCCGGCCCTTACTGGCCTTCTCTGACACACCTCGGCGAGTACAGAGCTTAGGGCGACACATTCCGTTTACGATGGGCAGCAGGAATTCACAGCAGTGTGTCAAGCCCTCCGGCCTTCTCTCCTTCGGCACGCAGAGGTTTTGCACTTCTTGCAAACACCTCAGCGGAGAGCCCAAAGTATTCCTGAGCTCTTCAACAATGTAGTGCTGCACTAGACTTCAAATATGTCTTCGCTGCGAGATACATTAGAGCGTGTAGTCGTTGCTTCTGAAGGTGAGGAACGCTTCCCTAATGGGCTTTCAGGGTGAAACCTGCTGCGAGTGGCCGTCTGCAAGCCCTTGCGATCACATTCGTCAGCGGCTGTGGTGGCAGTCAAGTTCTGACAGCAAATGGAAATATCAGCTCTCCCTGTTTACGAAACGCACCCCTCCGTGTGTCAAAGGCAAAAGTCTACCTTTCCTTCAGAGTCCTCAACCCTGTGAGACAAACATGGTGTGGGTGGCTCCATTCAAAGTGTTTCTCAGGATACCGGGGGAAACTTCCCATTCTAAGAGGGACGAATAGGCTCTGTTTCCTGTCCGGTCAAGTCCATTTCCAGGAACACATCAGAGTCCTTGGTCAAGCGCGTTGTGTGAATGGGCAGAGGAAGAAAGCACTCAGTGCTGGAGAAGGTTAGCTGGCTGACATTGCAGGCACAGTACGCAGCACTCTGTACTTGCACCTTGCCTGTGGCAAATGCATACATACTCTGATGAGGAAGAGACAAGCGGTGCAGGTCCTCTACTGGATTTCCCACTTATTTGTAGATGACAACAGAGGAGCTTGCCCATGGAACTTGAGACCGGCTTATGTGCAAGTCGACCCAAAATGGAAGAGCCGTTTCCTCCTGCCCCCAGGGACACGTTCCGCACTTTGCCTGGGCAGAGGCTGTGAGGCTTTGTTGATCCAGCCCGTGGGAAACGGATATATAAATTCTGTGAGGAACGAGGATTTCCTTCCCTGCAGCGGCGCCTGGGCTTCCACGTTGCCTTTGGCACACGGTGCTCGAGCGGCGCTCTCAATGAACTGGAAAGAGCCAAATGACAGGAATGTTAATCACGACGCTTCATGCACCACCCTCACCCTTCACATACATCTTCCCCTCAGAGAAATATCTCTGACGGGTAGTCGAGTCTTAGGGGGAGAAACAAGTGCCCGCAAACTTAGGGTGAAATGCAGGTTTCACTCTGCCGTCTGAGAAACCTTGCCCTGCACGTGACTGAGATCACGGCGTGTTAGATCCGTACCCAATCGCACATACAATTCCGCTGGTGGGCACACAGAGCTCCGGCAGAGCTCGAAGTTCCCAGAGCACGTGCAATACTCCTGGTGCCTGCAACAAGCAATGTCGTACACGGCACACTTGGACCTTGACGTCCTTTCAAGGAAAGGCCGCAGGGCAGGGTCATTGAATCGAGAGAGGGAAACACTTGGCTGCATTCCTCAGGTGAGACACAGGTCAAACTGTGCCGGCTGAAAAGCTCAGGTTCCCTTTGGGAAGCTCTTCGTTGTAGGCGGGACGGGAAGGCCTTTGCTTGCAGGCTGTGGCCATTGCCAGGCTAGGACGGAGGAAACACCGCCTATCCCAGCACGCTTGTTAGCACGCATGGGAGAGAACTCACGCCCTGTTTCAGTCCCCTGCCAGCCATACATACACGTCAAGGACAGTGTTGCCAGAGATACCTTCCTGTAAATGGGAGAGAGGAAGTTTGACTGGGCACAACTCAGCCTTGGCAGGCCGTCTGAGCAGCTTGCTCCCTTGATGGCTTTGGAGCAGAGAGCATCACGCAGCGTTCCGTGAAGCTCATGGTAGGCTGATTTTAGGGCTCTCGCCGACACTCCTCGGGCTCTAGCACTCTCAACCTCTTCCGGCCCTTACTGGCCTTCTCTGACACACCTCGGCGAGTACAGAGCTTAGGGCGACACATTCCGTTTACGATGGGCAGCAGGAATTCACAGCAGTGTGTCAAGCCCTCCGGCCTTCTCTCCTTCGGCACGCAGAGGTTTTGCACTTCTTGCAAACACCTCAGCGGAGAGCCCAAAGTATTCCTGAGCTCTTCAACAATGTAGTGCTGCACTAGACTTCAAATATGTCTTCGCTGCGAGATACATTAGAGCGTGTAGTCGTTGCTTCTGAAGGTGAGGAACGCTTCCCTAATGGGCTTTCAGGGTGAAACCTGCTGCGAGTGGCCGTCTGCAAGCCCTTGCGATCACATTCGTCAGCGGCTGTGGTGGCAGTCAAGTTCTGACAGCAAATGGAAATATCAGCTCTCCCTGTTTACGAAACGCACCCCTCCGTGTGTCAAAGGCAAAAGTCTACCTTTCCTTCAGAGTCCTCAACCCTGTGAGACAAACATGGTGTGGGTGGCTCCATTCAAAGTGTTTCTCAGGATACCGGGGGAAACTTCCCATTCTAAGAGGGACGAATAGGCTCTGTTTCCTGTCCGGTCAAGTCCATTTCCAGGAACACATCAGAGTCCTTGGTCAAGCGCGTTGTGTGAATGGGCAGAGGAAGAAAGCACTCAGTGCTGGAGAAGGTTAGCTGGCTGACATTGCAGGCACAGTACGCAGCACTCTGTACTTGCACCTTGCCTGTGGCAAATGCATACATACTCTGATGAGGAAGAGACAAGCGGTGCAGGTCCTCTACTGGATTTCCCACTTATTTGTAGATGACAACAGAGGAGCTTGCCCATGGAACTTGAGACCGGCTTATGTGCAAGTCGACCCAAAATGGAAGAGCCGTTTCCTCCTGCCCCCAGGGACACGTTCCGCACTTTGCCTGGGCAGAGGCTGTGAGGCTTTGTTGATCCAGCCCGTGGGAAACGGATATATAAATTCTGTGAGGAACGAGGATTTCCTTCCCTGCAGCGGCGCCTGGGCTTCCACGTTGCCTTTGGCACACGGTGCTCGAGCGGCGCTCTCAATGAACTGGAAAGAGCCAAATGACAGGAATGTTAATCACGACGCTTCATGCACCACCCTCACCCTTCACATACATCTTCCCCTCAGAGAAATATCTCTGACGGGTAGTCGAGTCTTAGGGGGAGAAACAAGTGCCCGCAAACTTAGGGTGAAATGCAGGTTTCACTCTGCCGTCTGAGAAACCTTGCCCTGCACGTGACTGAGATCACGGCGTGTTAGATCCGTACCCAATCGCACATACAATTCCGCTGGTGGGCACACAGAGCTCCGGCAGAGCTCGAAGTTCCCAGAGCACGTGCAATACTCCTGGTGCCTGCAACAAGCAATGTCGTACACGGCACACTTGGACCTTGACGTCCTTTCAAGGAAAGGCCGCAGGGCAGGGTCATTGAATCGAGAGAGGGAAACACTTGGCTGCATTCCTCAGGTGAGACACAGGTCAAACTGTGCCGGCTGAAAAGCTCAGGTTCCCTTTGGGAAGCTCTTCGTTGTAGGCGGGACGGGAAGGCCTTTGCTTGCAGGCTGTGGCCATTGCCAGGCTAGGACGGAGGAAACACCGCCTATCCCAGCACGCTTGTTAGCACGCATGGGAGAGAACTCACGCCCTGTTTCAGTCCCCTGCCAGCCATACATACACGTCAAGGACAGTGTTCCCAGAGATACCTTCCTGTAAATGGGAGAGAGGAAGTTTGACTGGGCACAACTCAGCCTTGGCAGGCCGTCTGAGCAGCTTGCTCCCTTGATGGCTTTGGAGCAGAGAGCATCACGCAGCGTTCCGTGAAGCTCATGGTAGGCTGATTTTAGGGCTCTCGCCGACACTCCTCGGGCTCTAGCACTCTCAACCTCTTCCGGCCCTTACTGGCCTTCTCTGACACACCTCGGCGAGTACAGAGCTTAGGGCGACACATTCCGTTTACGATGGGCAGCAGGAATTCACAGCAGTGTGTCAAGCCCTCCGGCCTTCTCTCCTTCGGCACGCAGAGGTTTTGCACTTCTTGCAAACACCTCAGCGGAGAGCCCAAAGTATTCCTGAGCTCTTCAACAATGTAGTGCTGCACTAGACTTCAAATATGTCTTCGCTGCGAGATACATTAGAGCGTGTAGTCGTTGCTTCTGAAGGTGAGGAACGCTTCCCTAATGGGCTTTCAGGGTGAAACCTGCTGCGAGTGGCCGTCTGCAAGCCCTTGCGATCACATTCGTCAGCGGCTGTGGTGGCAGTCAAGTTCTGACAGCAAATGGAAATATCAGCTCTCCCTGTTTACGAAACGCACCCCTCCGTGTGTCAAAGGCAAAAGTCTACCTTTCCTTCAGAGTCCTCAACCCTGTGAGACAAACATGGTGTGGGTGGCTCCATTCAAAGTGTTTCTCAGGATACCGGGGGAAACTTCCCATTCTAAGAGGGACGAATAGGCTCTGTTTCCTGTCCGGTCAAGTCCATTTCCAGGAACACATCAGAGTCCTTGGTCAAGCGCGTTGTGTGAATGGGCAGAGGAAGAAAGCACTCAGTGCTGGAGAAGGTTAGCTGGCTGACATTGCAGGCACAGTACGCAGCACTCTGTACTTGCACCTTGCCTGTGGCAAATGCATACATACTCTGATGAGGAAGAGACAAGCGGTGCAGGTCCTCTACTGGATTTCCCACTTATTTGTAGATGACAACAGAGGAGCTTGCCCATGGAACTTGAGACCGGCTTATGTGCAAGTCGACCCAAAATGGAAGAGCCGTTTCCTCCTGCCCCCAGGGACACGTTCCGCACTTTGCCTGGGCAGAGGCTGTGAGGCTTTGTTGATCCAGCCCGTGGGAAACGGATATATAAATTCTGTGAGGAACGAGGATTTCCTTCCCTGCAGCGGCGCCTGGGCTTCCACGTTGCCTTTGGCACACGGTGCTCGAGCGGCGCTCTCAATGAACTGGAAAGAGCCAAATGACAGGAATGTTAATCACGACGCTTCATGCACCACCCTCACCCTTCACATACATCTTCCCCTCAGAGAAATATCTCTGACGGGTAGTCGAGTCTTAGGGGGAGAAACAAGTGCCCGCAAACTTAGGGTGAAATGCAGGTTTCACTCTGCCGTCTGAGAAACCTTGCCCTGCACGTGACTGAGATCACGGCGTGTTAGATCCGTACCCAATCGCACATACAATTCCGCTGGTGGGCACACAGAGCTCCGGCAGAGCTCGAAGTTCCCAGAGCACGTGCAATACTCCTGGTGCCTGCAACAAGCAATGTCGTACACGGCACACTTGGACCTTGACGTCCTTTCAAGGAAAGGCCGCAGGGCAGGGTCATTGAATCGAGAGAGGGAAACACTTGGCTGCATTCCTCAGGTGAGACACAGGTCAAACTGTGCCGGCTGAAAAGCTCAGGTTCCCTTTGGGAAGCTCTTCGTTGTAGGCGGGACGGGAAGGCCTTTGCTTGCAGGCTGTGGCCATTGCCAGGCTAGGACGGAGGAAACACCGCCTATCCCAGCACGCTTGTTAGCACGCATGGGAGAGAACTCACGCCCTGTTTCAGTCCCCTGCCAGCCATACATACACGTCAAGGACAGTGTTGCCAGAGATACCTTCCTGTAAATGGGAGAGAGGAAGTTTGACTGGGCACAACTCAGCCTTGGCAGGCCGTCTGAGCAGCTTGCTCCCTTGATGGCTTTGGAGCAGAGAGCATCACGCAGCGTTCCGTGAAGCTCATGGTAGGCTGATTTTAGGGCTCTCGCCGACACTCCTCGGGCTCTAGCACTCTCAACCTCTTCCGGCCCTTACTGGCCTTCTCTGACACACCTCGGCGAGTACAGAGCTTAGGGCGACACATTCCGTTTACGATGGGCAGCAGGAATTCACAGCAGTGTGTCAAGCCCTCCGGCCTTCTCTCCTTCGGCACGCAGAGGTTTTGCACTTCTTGCAAACACCTCAGCGGAGAGCCCAAAGTATTCCTGAGCTCTTCAACAATGTAGTGCTGCACTAGACTTCAAATATGTCTTCGCTGCGAGATACATTAGAGCGTGTAGTCGTTGCTTCTGAAGGTGAGGAACGCTTCCCTAATGGGCTTTCAGGGTGAAACCTGCTGCGAGTGGCCGTCTGCAAGCCCTTGCGATCACATTCGTCAGCGGCTGTGGTGGCAGTCAAGTTCTGACAGCAAATGGAAATATCAGCTCTCCCTGTTTACGAAACGCACCCCTCCGTGTGTCAAAGGCAAAAGTCTACCTTTCCTTCAGAGTCCTCAACCCTGTGAGACAAACATGGTGTGGGTGGCTCCATTCAAAGTGTTTCTCAGGATACCGGGGGAAACTTCCCATTCTAAGAGGGACGAATAGGCTCTGTTTCCTGTCCGGTCAAGTCCATTTCCAGGAACACATCAGAGTCCTTGGTCAAGCGCGTTGTGTGAATGGGCAGAGGAAGAAAGCACTCAGTGCTGGAGAAGGTTAGCTGGCTGACATTGCAGGCACAGTACGCAGCACTCTGTACTTGCACCTTGCCTGTGGCAAATGCATACATACTCTGATGAGGAAGAGACAAGCGGTGCAGGTCCTCTACTGGATTTCCCACTTATTTGTAGATGACAACAGAGGAGCTTGCCCATGGAACTTGAGACCGGCTTATGTGCAAGTCGACCCAAAATGGAAGAGCCGTTTCCTCCTGCCCCCAGGGACACGTTCCGCACTTTGCCTGGGCAGAGGCTGTGAGGCTTTGTTGATCCAGCCCGTGGGAAACGGATATATAAATTCTGTGAGGAACGAGGATTTCCTTCCCTGCAGCGGCGCCTGGGCTTCCACGTTGCCTTTGGCACACGGTGCTCGAGCGGCGCTCTCAATGAACTGGAAAGAGCCAAATGACAGGAATGTTAATCACGACGCTTCATGCACCACCCTCACCCTTCACATACATCTTCCCCTCAGAGAAATATCTCTGACGGGTAGTCGAGTCTTAGGGGGAGAAACAAGTGCCCGCAAACTTAGGGTGAAATGCAGGTTTCACTCTGCCGTCTGAGAAACCTTGCCCTGCACGTGACTGAGATCACGGCGTGTTAGATCCGTACCCAATCGCACATACAATTCCGCTGGTGGGCACACAGAGCTCCGGCAGAGCTCGAAGTTCCCAGAGCACGTGCAATACTCCTGGTGCCTGCAACAAGCAATGTCGTACACGGCACACTTGGACCTTGACGTCCTTTCAAGGAAAGGCCGCAGGGCAGGGTCATTGAATCGAGAGAGGGAAACACTTGGCTGCATTCCTCAGGTGAGACACAGGTCAAACTGTGCCGGCTGAAAAGCTCAGGTTCCCTTTGGGAAGCTCTTCGTTGTAGGCGGGACGGGAAGGCCTTTGCTTGCAGGCTGTGGCCATTGCCAGGCTAGGACGGAGGAAACACCGCCTATCCCAGCACGCTTGTTAGCACGCATGGGAGAGAACTCACGCCCTGTTTCAGTCCCCTGCCAGCCATACATACACGTCAAGGACAGTGTTGCCAGAGATACCTTCCTGTAAATGGGAGAGAGGAAGTTTGACTGGGCACAACTCAGCCTTGGCAGGCCGTCTGAGCAGCTTGCTCCCTTGATGGCTTTGGAGCAGAGAGCATCACGCAGCGTTCCGTGAAGCTCATGGTAGGCTGATTTTAGGGCTCTCGCCGACACTCCTCGGGCTCTAGCACTCTCAACCTCTTCCGGCCCTTACTGGCCTTCTCTGACACACCTCGGCGAGTACAGAGCTTAGGGCGACGCATTCCGTTTACGATGGGCAGCAGGAATTCACAGCAGTGTGTCAAGCCCTCCGGCCTTCTCTCCTTCGGCACGCAGAGGTTTTGCACTTCTTGCAAACACCTCAGCGGAGAGCCCAAAGTATTCCTGAGCTCTTCAACAATGTAGTGCTGCACTAGACTTCAAATATGTCTTCGCTGCGAGATACATTAGAGCGTGTAGTCGTTGCTTCTGAAGGTGAGGAACGCTTCCCTAATGGGCTTTCAGGGTGAAACCTGCTGCGAGTGGCCGTCTGCAAGCCCTTGCGATCACATTCGTCAGCGGCTGTGGTGGCAGTCAAGTTCTGGCAGCAAATGGAAATATCAGCTCTCCCTGTTTACGAAACGCACCCCTCCGTGTGTCAAAGGCAAAAGTCTACCTTTCCTTCAGAGTCCTCAACCCTGTGAGACAAACATGGTGTGGGTGGCTCCATTCAAAGTGTTTCTCAGGATACCGGGGGAAACTTCCCATTCTAAGAGGGACGAATAGGCTCTGTTTCCTGTCCGGTCAAGTCCATTTCCAGGAACACATCAGAGTCCTTGGTCAAGCGCGTTGTGTGAATGGGCAGAGGAAGAAAGCACTCAGTGCTGGAGAAGGTTAGCTGGCTGACATTGCAGGCACAGTACGCAGCACTCTGTACTTGCACCTTGCCTGTGGCAAATGCATACATACTCTGATGAGGAAGAGACAAGCGGTGCAGGTCCTCTACTGGATTTCCCACTTATTTGTAGATGACAACAGAGGAGCTTGCCCATGGAACTTGAGACCGGCTTATGTGCAAGTCGACCCAAAATGGAAGAGCCGTTTCCTCCTGCCCCCAGGGACACGTTCCGCACTTTGCCTGGGCAGAGGCTGTGAGGCTTTGTTGATCCAGCCCGTGGGAAACGGATATATAAATTCTGTGAGGAACGAGGATTTCCTTCCCTGCAGCGGCGCCTGGGCTTCCACGTTGCCTTTGGCACACGGTGCTCGAGCGGCGCTCTCAATGAACTGGAAAGAGCCAAATGACAGGAATGTTAATCACGACGCTTCATGCACCACCCTCACCCTTCACATACATCTTCCCCTCAGAGAAATATCCCTGACGGGTAGTCGAGTCTTAGGGGGAGAAACAAGTGCCCGCAAACTTAGGGTGAAATGCAGGTTTCACTCTGCCGTCTGAGAAACCTTGCCCTGCACGTGACTGAGATCACGGCGTGTTAGATCCGTACCCAGTCGCACATACAATTCCGCTGGTGGGCACACAGAGCTCCGGCAGAGCTCGAAGTTCCCAGAGCACGTGCAATACTCCTGGTGCCTGCAACAAGCAATGTCGTACACGGCACACTTGGACCTTGACGTCCTTTCAAGGAAAGGCCGCAGGGCAGGGTCATTGAATCGAGAGAGGGAAACACTTGGCTGCATTCCTCAGGTGAGACACAGGTCAAACTGTGCCGGCTGAAAAGCTCAGGTTCCCTTTGGGAAGCTCTTCGTTGTAGGCGGGACGGGAAGGCCTTTGCTTGCAGGCTGTGGCCATTGCCAGGCTAGGACGGAGGAAACACCGCCTATCCCAGCACGCTTGTTAGCACGCATGGGAGAGAACTCACGCCCTGTTTCAGTCCCCTGCCAGCCATACATACACGTCAAGGACAGTGTTGCCAGAGATACCTTCCTGTAAATGGGAGAGAGGAAGTTTGACTGGGCACAACTCAGCCTTGGCAGGCCGTCTGAGCAGCTTGCTCCCTTGATGGCTTTGGAGCAGAGAGCATCACGCAGCGTTCCGTGAAGCTCATGGTAGGCTGATTTTAGGGCTCTCGCCGACACTCCTCGGGCTCTAGCACTCTCAACCTCTTCCGGCCCTTACTGGCCTTCTCTGACACACCTCGGCGAGTACAGAGCTTAGGGCGACGCATTCCGTTTACGATGGGCAGCAGGAATTCACAGCAGTGTGTCAAGCCCTCCGGCCTTCTCTCCTTCGGCACGCAGAGGTTTTGCACTTCTTGCAAACACCTCAGCGGAGAGCCCAAAGTATTCCTGAGCTCTTCAACAATGTAGTGCTGCACTAGACTTCAAATATGTCTTCGCTGCGAGATACATTAGAGCGTGTAGTCGTTGCTTCTGAAGGTGAGGAACGCTTCCCTAATGGGCTTTCAGGGTGAAACCTGCTGCGAGTGGCCGTCTGCAAGCCCTTGCGATCACATTCGTCAGCGGCTGTGGTGGCAGTCAAGTTCTGGCAGCAAATGGAAATATCAGCTCTCCCTGTTTACGAAACGCACCCCTCCGTGTGTCAAAGGCAAAAGTCTACCTTTCCTTCAGAGTCCTCAACCCTGTGAGACAAACATGGTGTGGGTGGCTCCATTCAAAGTGTTTCTCAGGATACCGGGGGAAACTTCCCATTCTAAGAGGGACGAATAGGCTCTGTTTCCTGTCCGGTCAAGTCCATTTCCAGGAACACATCAGAGTCCTTGGTCAAGCGCGTTGTGTGAATGGGCAGAGGAAGAAAGCACTCAGTGCTGGAGAAGGTTAGCTGGCTGACATTGCAGGCACAGTACGCAGCACTCTGTACTTGCACCTTGCCTGTGGCAAATGCATACATACTCTGATGAGGAAGAGACAAGCGGTGCAGGTCCTCTACTGGATTTCCCACTTATTTGTAGATGACAACAGAGGAGCTTGCCCATGGAACTTGAGACCGGCTTATGTGCAAGTCGACCCAAAATGGAAGAGCCGTTTCCTCCTGCCCCCGGGGACACGTTCCGCACTTTGCCTGGGCAGAGGCTGTGAGGCTTTGTTGATCCAGCCCGTGGGAAACGGATATATAAATTCTGTGAGGAACGAGGATTTCCTTCCCTGCAGCGGCGCCTGGGCTTCCACGTTGCCTTTGGCACACGGTGCTCGAGCGGCGCTCTCAATGAACTGGAAAGAGCCAAATGACAGGAATGTTAATCACGACGCTTCATGCACCACCCTCACCCTTCACATACATCTTCCCCTCAGAGAAATATCCCTGACGGGTAGTCGAGTCTTAGGGGGAGAAACAAGTGCCCGCAAACTTAGGGTGAAATGCAGGTTTCACTCTGCCGTCTGAGAAACCTTGCCCTGCACGTGACTGAGATCACGGCGTGTTAGATCCGTACCCAGTCGCACATACAATTCCGCTGGTGGGCACACAGAGCTCCGGCAGAGCTCGAAGTTCCCAGAGCACGTGCAATACTCCTGGTGCCTGCAACAAGCAATGTCGTACACGGCACACTTGGACCTTGACGTCCTTTCAAGGAAAGGCCGCAGGGCAGGGTCATTGAATCGAGAGAGGGAAACACTTGGCTGCATTCCTCAGGTGAGACACAGGTCAAACTGTGCCGGCTGAAAAGCTCAGGTTCCCTTTGGGAAGCTCTTCGTTGTAGGCGGGACGGGAAGGCCTTTGCTTGCAGGCTGTGGCCATTGCCAGGCTAGGACGGAGGAAACACCGCCTATCCCAGCACGCTTGTTAGCACGCATGGGAGAGAACTCACGCCCTGTTTCAGTCCCCTGCCAGCCATACATACACGTCAAGGACAGTGTTGCCAGAGATACCTTCCTGTAAATGGGAGAGAGGAAGTTTGACTGGGCACAACTCAGCCTTGGCAGGCCGTCTGAGCAGCTTGCTCCCTTGATGGCTTTGGAGCAGAGAGCATCACGCAGCGTTCCGTGAAGCTCATGGTAGGCTGATTTTAGGGCTCTCGCCGACACTCCTCGGGCTCTAGCACTCTCAACCTCTTCCGGCCCTTACTGGCCTTCTCTGACACACCTCGGCGAGTACAGAGCTTAGGGCGACGCATTCCGTTTACGATGGGCAGCAGGAATTCACAGCAGTGTGTCAAGCCCTCCGGCCTTCTCTCCTTCGGCACGCAGAGGTTTTGCACTTCTTGCAAACACCTCAGCGGAGAGCCCAAAGTATTCCTGAGCTCTTCAACAATGTAGTGCTGCACTAGACTTCAAATATGTCTTCGCTGCGAGATACAGTAGAGCGTGTAGTCGTTGCTTCTGAAGGTGAGGAACGCTTCCCTAATGGGCTTTCAGGGTGAAACCTGCTGCGAGTGGCCGTCTGCAAGCCCTTGCGATCACATTCGTCAGCGGCTGTGGTGGCAGTCAAGTTCTGGCAGCAAATGGAAATATCAGCTCTCCCTGTTTACGAAACGCACCCCTCCGTGTGTCAAAGGCAAAAGTCTACCTTTCCTTCAGAGTCCTCAACCCTGTGAGACAAACATGGTGTGGGTGGCTCCATTCAAAGTGTTTCTCAGGATACCGGGGGAAACTTCCCATTCTAAGAGGGACGAATAGGCTCTGTTTCCTGTCCGGTCAAGTCCATTTCCAGGAACACATCAGAGTCCTTGGTCAAGCGCGTTGTGTGAATGGGCAGAGGAAGAAAGCACTCAGTGCTGGAGAAGGTTAGCTGGCTGACATTGCAGGCACAGTACGCAGCACTCTGTACTTGCACCTTGCCTGTGGCAAATGCATACATACTCTGATGAGGAAGAGACAAGCGGTGCAGGTCCTCTACTGGATTTCCCACTTATTTGTAGATGACAACAGAGGAGCTTGCCCATGGAACTTGAGACCGGCTTATGTGCAAGTCGACCCAAAATGGAAGAGCCGTTTCCTCCTGCCCCCGGGGACACGTTCCGCACTTTGCCTGGGCAGAGGCTGTGAGGCTTTGTTGATCCAGCCCGTGGGAAACGGATATATAAATTCTGTGAGGAACGAGGATTTCCTTCCCTGCAGCGGCGCCTGGGCTTCCACGTTGCCTTTGGCACACGGTGCTCGAGCGGCGCTCTCAATGAACTGGAAAGAGCCAAATGACAGGAATGTTAATCACGACGCTTCATGCACCACCCTCACCCTTCACATACATCTTCCCCTCAGAGAAATATCCCTGACGGGTAGTCGAGTCTTAGGGGGAGAAACAAGTGCCCGCAAACTTAGGGTGAAATGCAGGTTTCACTCTGCCGTCTGAGAAACCTTGCCCTGCACGTGACTGAGATCACGGCGTGTTAGATCCGTACCCAGTCGCACATACAATTCCGCTGGTGGGCACACAGAGCTCCGGCAGAGCTCGAAGTTCCCAGAGCACGTGCAATACTCCTGGTGCCTGCAACAAGCAATGTCGTACACGGCACACTTGGACCTTGACGTCCTTTCAAGGAAAGGCCGCAGGGCAGGGTCATTGAATCGAGAGAGGGAAACACTTGGCTGCATTCCTCAGGTGAGACACAGGTCAAACTGTGCCGGCTGAAAAGCTCAGGTTCCCTTTGGGAAGCTCTTCGTTGTAGGCGGGACGGGAAGGCCTTTGCTTGCAGGCTGTGGCCATTGCCAGGCTAGGACGGAGGAAACACCGCCTATCCCAGCACGCTTGTTAGCACGCATGGGAGAGAACTCACGCCCTGTTTCAGTCCCCTGCCAGCCATACATACACGTCAAGGACAGTGTTCCCAGAGATACCTTCCTGTAAATGGGAGAGAGGAAGTTTGACTGGGCACAACTCAGCCTTGGCAGGCCGTCTGAGCAGCTTGCTCCCTTGATGGCTTTGGAGCAGAGAGCATCACGCAGCGTTCCGTGAAGCTCATGGTAGGCTGATTTTAGGGCTCTCGCCGACACTCCTCGGGCTCTAGCACTCTCAACCTCTTCCGGCCCTTACTGGCCTTCTCTGACACACCTCGGCGAGTACAGAGCTTAGGGCGACGCATTCCGTTTACGATGGGCAGCAGGAATTCACAGCAGTGTGTCAAGCCCTCCGGCCTTCTCTCCTTCGGCACGCAGAGGTTTTGCACTTCTTGCAAACACCTCAGCGGAGAGCCCAAAGTATTCCTGAGCTCTTCAACAATGTAGTGCTGCACTAGACTTCAAATATGTCTTCGCTGCGAGATACAGTAGAGCGTGTAGTCGTTGCTTCTGAAGGTGAGGAACGCTTCCCTAATGGGCTTTCAGGGTGAAACCTGCTGCGAGTGGCCGTCTGCAAGCCCTTGCGATCACATTCGTCAGCGGCTGTGGTGGCAGTCAAGTTCTGGCAGCAAATGGAAATATCAGCTCTCCCTGTTTACGAAACGCACCCCTCCGTGTGTCAAAGGCAAAAGTCTACCTTTCCTTCAGAGTCCTCAACCCTGTGAGACAAACATGGTGTGGGTGGCTCCATTCAAAGTGTTTCTCAGGATACCGGGGGAAACTTCCCATTCTAAGAGGGACGAATAGGCTCTGTTTCCTGTCCGGTCAAGTCCATTTCCAGGAACACATCAGAGTCCTTGGTCAAGCGCGTTGTGTGAATGGGCAGAGGAAGAAAGCACTCAGTGCTGGAGAAGGTTAGCTGGCTGACATTGCAGGCACAGTACGCAGCACTCTGTACTTGCACCTTGCCTGTGGCAAATGCATACATACTCTGATGAGGAAGAGACAAGCGGTGCAGGTCCTCTACTGGATTTCCCACTTATTTGTAGATGACAACAGAGGAGCTTGCCCATGGAACTTGAGACCGGCTTATGTGCAAGTCGACCCAAAATGGAAGAGCCGTTTCCTCCTGCCCCCGGGGACACGTTCCGCACTTTGCCTGGGCAGAGGCTGTGAGGCTTTGTTGATCCAGCTCGTGGGAAACGGATATATAAATTCTGTGAGGAACGAGGATTTCCTTCCCTGCAGCGGCGCCTGGGCTTCCACGTTGCCTTTGGCACACGGTGCTCGAGCGGCGCTCTCAATGAACTGGAAAGAGCCAAATGACAGGAATGTTAATCACGACGCTTCATGCACCACCCTCACCCTTCACATACATCTTCCCCTCAGAGAAATATCCCTGACGGGTAGTCGAGTCTTAGGGGGAGAAACAAGTGCCCGCAAACTTAGGGTGAAATGCAGGTTTCACTCTGCCGTCTGAGAAACCTTGCCCTGCACGTGACTGAGATCACGGCGTGTTAGATCCGTACCCAGTCGCACATACAATTCCGCTGGTGGGCACACAGAGCTCCGGCAGAGCTCGAAGTTCCCAGAGCACGTGCAATACTCCTGGTGCCTGCAACAAGCAATGTCGTACACGGCACACTTGGACCTTGACGTCCTTTCAAGGAAAGGCCGCAGGGCAGGGTCATTGAATCGAGAGAGGGAAACACTTGGCTGCATTCCTCAGGTGAGACACAGGTCAAACTGTGCCGGCTGAAAAGCTCAGGTTCCCTTTGGGAAGCTCTTCGTTGTAGGCGGGACGGGAAGGCCTTTGCTTGCAGGCTGTGGCCATTGCCAGGCTAGGACGGAGGAAACACCGCCTATCCCAGCACGCTTGTTAGCACGCATGGGAGAGAACTCACGCCCTGTTTCAGTCCCCTGCCAGCCATACATACACGTCAAGGACAGTGTTCCCAGAGATACCTTCCTGTAAATGGGAGAGAGGAAGTTTGACTGGGCACAACTCAGCCTTGGCAGGCCGTCTGAGCAGCTTGCTCCCTTGATGGCTTTGGAGCAGAGAGCATCACGCAGCGTTCCGTGAAGCTCATGGTAGGCTGATTTTAGGGCTCTCGCCGACACTCCTCGGGCTCTAGCACTCTCAACCTCTTCCGGCCCTTACTGGCCTTCTCTGACACACCTCGGCGAGTACAGAGCTTAGGGCGACGCATTCCGTTTACGATGGGCAGCAGGAATTCACAGCAGTGTGTCAAGCCCTCCGGCCTTCTCTCCTTCGGCACGCAGAGGTTTTGCACTTCTTGCAAACACCTCAGCGGAGAGCCCAAAGTATTCCTGAGCTCTTCAACAATGTAGTGCTGCACTAGACTTCAAATATGTCTTCGCTGCGAGATACAGTAGAGCGTGTAGTCGTTGCTTCTGAAGGTGAGGAACGCTTCCCTAATGGGCTTTCAGGGTGAAACCTGCTGCGAGTGGCCGTCTGCAAGCCCTTGCGATCACATTCGTCAGCGGCTGTGGTGGCAGTCAAGTTCTGGCAGCAAATGGAAATATCAGCTCTCCCTGTTTACGAAACGCACCCCTCCGTGTGTCAAAGGCAAAAGTCTACCTTTCCTTCAGAGTCCTCAACCCTGTGAGACAAACATGGTGTGGGTGGCTCCATTCAAAGTGTTTCTCAGGATACCGGGGGAAACTTCCCATTCTAAGAGGGACGAATAGGCTCTGTTTCCTGTCCGGTCAAGTCCATTTCCAGGAACACATCAGAGTCCTTGGTCAAGCGCGTTGTGTGAATGGGCAGAGGAAGAAAGCACTCAGTGCTGGAGAAGGTTAGCTGGCTGACATTGCAGGCACAGTACGCAGCACTCTGTACTTGCACCTTGCCTGTGGCAAATGCATACATACTCTGATGAGGAAGAGACAAGCGGTGCAGGTCCTCTACTGGATTTCCCACTTATTTGTAGATGACAACAGAGGAGCTTGCCCATGGAACTTGAGACCGGCTTATGTGCAAGTCGACCCAAAATGGAAGAGCCGTTTCCTCCTGCCCCCGGGGACACGTTCCGCACTTTGCCTGGGCAGAGGCTGTGAGGCTTTGTTGATCCAGCTCGTGGGAAACGGATATATAAATTCTGTGAGGAACGAGGATTTCCTTCCCTGCAGCGGCGCCTGGGCTTCCACGTTGCCTTTGGCACACGGTGCTCGAGCGGCGCTCTCAATGAACTGGGAAGAGCCAAATGACAGGAATGTTAATCACGACGCTTGATGCACCACCCTCACCCTTCACATACATCTTCCCCTCAGAGAAATATCCCTGACGGGTAGTCGAGTCTTAGGGGGAGAAACAAGTGCCCGCAAACTTAGGGTGAAATGCAGGTTTCACTCTGCCGTCTGAGAAACCTTGCCCTGCACGTGACTGAGATCACGGCGTGTTAGATCCGTACCCAGTCGCACATACAATTCCGCTGGTGGGCACACAGAGCTCCGGCAGAGCTCGAAGTTCCCAGAGCACGTGCAATACTCCTGGTGCCTGCAACAAGCAATGTCGTACACGGCACACTTGGACCTTGACGTCCTTTCAAGGAAAGGCCGCAGGGCAGGGTCATTGAATCGAGAGAGGGAAACACTTGGCTGCATTCCTCAGGTGAGACACAGGTCAAACTGTGCCGGCTGAAAAGCTCAGGTTCCCTTTGGGAAGCTCTTCGTTGTAGGCGGGACGGGAAGGCCTTTGCTTGCAGGCTGTGGCCATTGCCAGGCTAGGACGGAGGAAACACCGCCTATCCCAGCACGCTTGTTAGCACGCATGGGAGAGAACTGACGCCCTGTTTCAGTCCCCTGCCAGCCATACATACACGTCAAGGACAGTGTTCCCAGAGATACCTTCCTGTAAATGGGAGAGAGGAAGTTTGACTGGGCACAACTCAGCCTTGGCAGGCCGTCTGAGCAGCTTGCTCCCTTGATGGCTTTGGAGCAGAGAGCATCACGCAGCGTTCCGTGAAGCTCATGGTAGGCTGATTTTAGGGCCCTCGCCGACACTCCTCGGGCTCTAGCACTCTCAACCTCTTCCGGCCCTTACTGGCCTTCTCTGACACACCTCGGCGAGTACAGAGCTTAGGGCGACGCATTCCGTTTACGATGGGCAGCAGGAATTCACAGCAGTGTGTCAAGCCCTCCGGCCTTCTCTCCTTCGGCACGCAGAGGTTTTGCACTTCTTGCAAACACCTCAGCGGAGAGCCCAAAGTATTCCTGAGCTCTTCAACAATGTAGTGCTGCACTAGACTTCAAATATGTCTTCGCTGCGAGATACAGTAGAGCGTGTAGTCGTTGCTTCTGAAGGTGAGGAACGCTTCCCTAATGGGCTTTCAGGGTGAAACCTGCTGCGAGTGGCCGTCTGCAAGCCCTTGCGATCACATTCGTCAGCGGCTGTGGTGGCAGTCAAGTTCTGGCAGCAAATGGAAATATCAGCTCTCCCTGTTTACGAAACGCACCCCTCCGTGTGTCAAAGGCAAAAGTCTACCTTTCCTTCAGAGTCCTCAACCCTGTGAGACAAACATGGTGTGGGTGGCTCCATTCAAAGTGTTTCTCAGGATACCGGGGGAAACTTCCCATTCTAAGAGGGACGAATAGGCTCTGTTTCCTGTCCGGTCAAGTCCATTTCCAGGAACACATCAGAGTCCTTGGTCAAGCGCGTTGTGTGAATGGGCAGAGGAAGAAAGCACTCAGTGCTGGAGAAGGTTAGCTGGCTGACATTGCAGGCACAGTACGCAGCACTCTGTACTTGCACCTTGCCTGTGGCAAATGCATACATACTCTGATGAGGAAGAGACAAGCGGTGCAGGTCCTCTACTGGATTTCCCACTTATTTGTAGATGACAACAGAGGAGCTTGCCCATGGAACTTGAGACCGGCTTATGTGCAAGTCGACCCAAAATGGAAGAGCCGTTTCCTCCTGCCCCCGGGGACACGTTCCGCACTTTGCCTGGGCAGAGGCTGTGAGGCTTTGTTGATCCAGCTCGTGGGAAACGGATATATAAATTCTGTGAGGAACGAGGATTTCCTTCCCTGCAGCGGCGCCTGGGCTTCCACGTTGCCTTTGGCACACGGTGCTCGAGCGGCGCTCTCAATGAACTGGGAAGAGCCAAATGACAGGAATGTTAATCACGACGCTTGATGCACCACCCTCACCCTTCACATACATCTTCCCCTCAGAGAAATATCCCTGACGGGTAGTCGAGTCTTAGGGGGAGAAACAAGTGCCCGCAAACTTAGGGTGAAATGCAGGTTTCACTCTGCCGTCTGAGAAACCTTGCCCTGCACGTGACTGAGATCACGGCGTGTTAGATCCGTACCCAGTCGCACATACAATTCCGCTGGTGGGCACACAGAGCTCCGGCAGAGCTCGAAGTTCCCAGAGCACGTGCAATACTCCTGGTGCCTGCAACAAGCAATGTCGTACACGGCACACTTGGACCTTGACGTCCTTTCAAGGAAAGGCCGCAGGGCAGGGTCATTGAATCGAGAGAGGGAAACACTTGGCTGCATTCCTCAGGTGAGACACAGGTCAAACTGTGCCGGCTGAAAAGCTCAGGTTCCCTTTGGGAAGCTCTTCGTTGTAGGCGGGACGGGAAGGCCTTTGCTTGCAGGCTGTGGCCATTGCCAGGCTAGGACGGAGGAAACACCGCCTATCCCAGCACGCTTGTTAGCACGCATGGGAGAGAACTGACGCCCTGTTTCAGTCCCCTGCCAGCCATACATACACGTCAAGGACAGTGTTCCCAGAGATACCTTCCTGTAAATGGGAGAGAGGAAGTTTGACTGGGCACAACTCAGCCTTGGCAGGCCGTCTGAGCAGCTTGCTCCCTTGATGGCTTTGGAGCAGAGAGCATCACGCAGCGTTCCGTGAAGCTCATGGTAGGCTGATTTTAGGGCCCTCGCCGACACTCCTCGGGCTCTAGCACTCTCAACCTCTTCCGGCCCTTACTGGCCTTCTCTGACACACCTCGGCGAGTACAGAGCTTAGGGCGACGCATTCCGTTTACGATGGGCAGCAGGAATTCACAGCAGTGTGTCAAGCCCTCCGGCCTTCTCTCCTTCGGCACGCAGAGGTTTTGCACTTCTTGCAAACACCTCAGCGGAGAGCCCAAAGTATTCCTGAGCTCTTCAACAATGTAGTGCTGCACTAGACTTCAAATATGTCTTCGCTGCGAGATACAGTAGAGCGTGTAGTCGTTGCTTCTGAAGGTGAGGAACGCTTCCCTAATGGGCTTTCAGGGTGAAACCTGCTGCGAGTGGCCGTCTGCAAGCCCTTGCGATCACATTCGTCAGCGGCTGTGGTGGCAGTCAAGTTCTGGCAGCAAATGGAAATATCAGCTCTCCCTGTTTACGAAACGCACCCCTCCGTGTGTCAAAGGCAAAAGTCTACCTTTCCTTCAGAGTCCTCAACCCTGTGAGACAAACATGGTGTGGGTGGCTCCATTCAAAGTGTTTCTCAGGATACCGGGGGAAACTTCCCATTCTAAGAGGGACGAATAGGCTCTGTTTCCTGTCCGGTCAAGTCCATTTCCAGGAACACATCAGAGTCCTTGGTCAAGCGCGTTGTGTGAATGGGCAGAGGAAGAAAGCACTCAGTGCTGGAGAAGGTTAGCTGGCTGACATTGCAGGCACAGTACGCAGCACTCTGTACTTGCACCTTGCCTGTGGCAAATGCATACATACTCTGATGAGGAAGAGACAAGCGGTGCAGGTCCTCTACTGGATTTCCCACTTATTTGTAGATGACAACAGAGAAGCTTGCCCATGGAACTTGAGACCGGCTTATGTGCAAGTCGACCCAAAATGGAAGAGCCGTTTCCTCCTGCCCCCGGGGACACGTTCCGCACTTTGCCTGGGCAGAGGCTGTGAGGCTTTGTTGATCCAGCTCGTGGGAAACGGATATATAAATTCTGTGAGGAACGAGGATTTCCTTCCCTGCAGCGGCGCCTGGGCTTCCACGTTGCCTTTGGCACACGGTGCTCGAGCGGCGCTCTCAATGAACTGGGAAGAGCCAAATGACAGGAATGTTAATCACGACGCTTGATGCACCACCCTCACCCTTCACATACATCTTCCCCTCAGAGAAATATCCCTGACGGGTAGTCGAGTCTTAGGGGGAGAAACAAGTGCCCGCAAACTTAGGGTGAAATGCAGGTTTCACTCTGCCGTCTGAGAAACCTTGCCCTGCACGTGACTGAGATCACGGCGTGTTAGATCCGTACCCAGTCGCACATACAATTCCGCTGCTGGGCACACAGAGCTCCGGCAGAGCTCGAAGTTCCCAGAGCACGTGCAATACTCCTGGTGCCTGCAACAAGCAATGTCGTACACGGCACACTTGGACCTTGACGTCCTTTCAAGGAAAGGCCGCAGGGCAGGGTCATTGAATCGAGAGAGGGAAACACTTGGCTGCATTCCTCAGGTGAGACACAGGTCAAACTGTGCCGGCTGAAAAGCTCAGGTTCCCTTTGGGAAGCTCTTCGTTGTAGGCGGGACGGGAAGGCCTTTGCTTGCAGGCTGTGGCCATTGCCAGGCTAGGACGGAGGAAACACCGCCTATCCCAGCACGCTTGTTAGCACGCATGGGAGAGAACTCACGCCCTGTTTCAGTCCCCTGCCAGCCATACATACACGTCAAGGACAGTGTTCCCAGAGATACCTTCCTGTAAATGGGAGAGAGGAAGTTTGACTGGGCACAACTCAGCCTTGGCAGGCCGTCTGAGCAGCTTGCTCCCTTGATGGCTTTGGAGCAGAGAGCATCACGCAGCGTTCCGTGAAGCTCATGGTAGGCTGATTTTAGGGCCCTCGCCGACACTCCTCGGGCTCTAGCACTCTCAACCTCTTCCGGCCCTTACTGGCCTTCTCTGACACACCTCGGCGAGTACAGAGCTTAGGGCGACGCATTCCGTTTACGATGGGCAGCAGGAATTCACAGCAGTGTGTCAAGCCCTCCGGCCTTCTCTCCTTCGGCACGCAGAGGTTTTGCACTTCTTGCAAACACCTCAGCGGAGAGCCCAAAGTATTCCTGAGCTCTTCAACAATGTAGTGCTGCACTAGACTTCAAATATGTCTTCGCTGCGAGATACAGTAGAGCGTGTAGTCGTTGCTTCTGAAGGTGAGGAACGCTTCCCTAATGGGCTTTCAGGGTGAAACCTGCTGCGAGTGGCCGTCTGCAAGCCCTTGCGATCACATTCGTCAGCGGCTGTGGTGGCAGTCAAGTTCTGGCAGCAAATGGAAATATCAGCTCTCCCTGTTTACGAAACGCACCCCTCCGTGTGTCAAAGGCAAAAGTCTACCTTTCCTTCAGAGTCCTCAACCCTGTGAGACAAACATGGTGTGGGTGGCTCCATTCAAAGTGTTTCTCAGGATACCGGGGGAAACTTCCCATTCTAAGAGGGACGAATAGGCTCTGTTTCCTGTCCGGTCAAGTCCATTTCCAGGAACACATCAGAGTCCTTGGTCAAGCGCGTTGTGTGAATGGGCAGAGGAAGAAAGCACTCAGTGCTGGAGAAGGTTAGCTGGCTGACATTGCAGGCACAGTACGCAGCACTCTGTACTTGCACCTTGCCTGTGGCAAATGCATACATACTCTGATGAGGAAGAGACAAGCGGTGCAGGTCCTCTACTGGATTTCCCACTTATTTGTAGATGACAACAGAGGAGCTTGCCCATGGAACTTGAGACCGGCTTATGTGCAAGTCGACCCAAAATGGAAGAGCCGTTTCCTCCTGCCCCCGGGGACACGTTCCGCACTTTGCCTGGGCAGAGGCTGTGAGGCTTTGTTGATCCAGCTCGTGGGAAACGGATATATAAATTCTGTGAGGAACGAGGATTTCCTTCCCTGCAGCGGCGCCTGGGCTTCCACGTTGCCTTTGGCACACGGTGCTCGAGCGGCGCTCTCAATGAACTGGGAAGAGCCAAATGACAGGAATGTTAATCACGACGCTTGATGCACCACCCTCACCCTTCACATACATCTTCCCCTCAGAGAAATATCCCTGACGGGTAGTCGAGTCTTAGGGGGAGAAACAAGTGCCCGCAAACTTAGGGTGAAATGCAGGTTTCACTCTGCCGTCTGAGAAACCTTGCCCTGCACGTGACTGAGATCACGGCGTGTTAGATCCGTACCCAGTCGCACATACAATTCCGCTGCTGGGCACACAGAGCTCCGGCAGAGCTCGAAGTTCCCAGAGCACGTGCAATACTCCTGGTGCCTGCAACAAGCAATGTCGTACACGGCACACTTGGACCTTGACGTCCTTTCAAGGAAAGGCCGCAGGGCAGGGTCATTGAATCGAGAGAGGGAAACACTTGGCTGCATTCCTCAGGTGAGACACAGGTCAAACTGTGCCGGCTGAAAAGCTCAGGTTCCCTTTGGGAAGCTCTTCGTTGTAGGCGGGACGGGAAGGCCTTTGCTTGCAGGCTGTGGCCATTGCCAGGCTAGGACGGAGGAAACACCGCCTATCCCAGCACGCTTGTTAGCACGCATGGGAGAGAACTCACGCCCTGTTTCAGTCCCCTGCCAGCCATACATACACGTCAAGGACAGTGTTCCCAGAGATACCTTCCTGTAAATGGGAGAGAGGAAGTTTGACTGGGCACAACTCAGCCTTGGCAGGCCGTCTGAGCAGCTTGCTCCCTTGATGGCTTTGGAGCAGAGAGCATCACGCAGCGTTCCGTGAAGCTCATGGTAGGCTGATTTTAGGGCCCTCGCCGACACTCCTCGGGCTCTAGCACTCTCAACCTCTTCCGGCCCTTACTGGCCTTCTCTGACACACCTCGGCGAGTACAGAGCTTAGGGCGACGCATTCCGTTTACGATGGGCAGCAGGAATTCACAGCAGTGTGTCAAGCCCTCCGGCCTTCTCTCCTTCGGCACGCAGAGGTTTTGCACTTCTTGCAAACACCTCAGCGGAGAGCCCAAAGTATTCCTGAGCTCTTCAACAATGTAGTGCTGCACTAGACTTCAAATATGTCTTCGCTGCGAGATACAGTAGAGCGTGTAGTCGTTGCTTCTGAAGGTGAGGAACGCTTCCCTAATGGGCTTTCAGGGTGAAACCTGCTGCGAGTGGCCGTCTGCAAGCCCTTGCGATCACATTCGTCAGCGGCTGTGGTGGCAGTCAAGTTCTGGCAGCAAATGGAAATATCAGCTCTCCCTGTTTACGAAACGCACCCCTCCGTGTGTCAAAGGCAAAAGTCTACCTTTCCTTCAGAGTCCTCAACCCTGTGAGACAAACATGGTGTGGGTGGCTCCATTCAAAGTGTTTCTCAGGATACCGGGGGAAACTTCCCATTCTAAGAGGGACGAATAGGCTCTGTTTCCTGTCCGGTCAAGTCCATTTCCAGGAACACATCAGAGTCCTTGGTCAAGCGCGTTGTGTGAATGGGCAGAGGAAGAAAGCACTCAGT
Organism: Eubalaena glacialis; assembly: GCF_028564815.1. Lineage (NCBI taxonomy): Eukaryota > Metazoa > Chordata > Mammalia > Artiodactyla > Balaenidae > Eubalaena > Eubalaena glacialis. Next base: position 35,749,227 of record NC_083734.1, on the reverse strand, counting down.
GCTGGAGAAGGTTAGCTGGCTGACATTGCAGGCACAGTACGCAGCACTCTGTACTTGCACCTTGCCTGTGGCAAATGCATACATACTCTGATGAGGAAGAGACAAGCGGTGCAGGTCCTCTACTGGATTTCCCACTTATTTGTAGATGACAACAGAGGAGCTTGCCCATGGAACTTGAGACCGGCTTATGTGCAAGTCGACCCAAAATGGAAGAGCCGTTTCCTCCTGCCCCCGGGGACACGTTCCGCACTTTGCCTGGGCAGAGGCTGTGAGGCTTTGTTGATCCAGCTCGTGGGAAACGGATATATAAATTCTGTGAGGAACGAGGATTTCCTTCCCTGCAGCGGCGCCTGGGCTTCCACGTTGCCTTTGGCACACGGTGCTCGAGCGGCGCTCTCAATGAACTGGGAAGAGCCAAATGACAGGAATGTTAATCACGACGCTTGATGCACCACCCTCACCCTTCACATACATCTTCCCCTCAGAGAAATATCCCTGACGGGTAGTCGAGTCTTAGGGGGAGAAACAAGTGCCCGCAAACTTAGGGTGAAATGCAGGTTTCACTCTGCCGTCTGAGAAACCTTGCCCTGCACGTGACTGAGATCACGGCGTGTTAGATCCGTACCCAGTCGCACATACAATTCCGCTGCTGGGCACACAGAGCTCCGGCAGAGCTCGAAGTTCCCAGAGCACGTGCAATACTCCTGGTGCCTGCAACAAGCAATGTCGTACACGGCACACTTGGACCTTGACGTCCTTTCAAGGAAAGGCCGCAGGGCAGGGTCATTGAATCGAGAGAGGGAAACACTTGGCTGCATTCCTCAGGTGAGACACAGGTCAAACTGTGCCGGCTGAAAAGCTCAGGTTCCCTTTGGGAAGCTCTTCGTTGTAGGCGGGACGGGAAGGCCTTTGCTTGCAGGCTGTGGCCATTGCCAGGCTAGGACGGAGGAAACACCGCCTATCCCAGCACGCTTGTTAGCACGCATGGGAGAGAACTGACGCCCTGTTTCAGTCCCCTGCCAGCCATACATACACGTCAAGGACAGTGTTCCCAGAGATACCTTCCTGTAAATGGGAGAGAGGAAGTTTGACTGGGCACAACTCAGCCTTGGCAGGCCGTCTGAGCAGCTTGCTCCCTTGATGGCTTTGGAGCAGAGAGCATCACGCAGCGTTCCGTGAAGCTCATGGTAGGCTGATTTTAGGGCCCTCGCCGACACTCCTCGGGCTCTAGCACTCTCAACCTCTTCCGGCCCTTACTGGCCTTCTCTGACACACCTCGGCGAGTACAGAGCTTAGGGCGACGCATTCCGTTTACGATGGGCAGCAGGAATTCACAGCAGTGTGTCAAGCCCTCCGGCCTTCTCTCCTTCGGCACGCAGAGGTTTTGCACTTCTTGCAAACACCTCAGCGGAGAGCCCAAAGTATTCCTGAGCTCTTCAACAATGTAGTGCTGCACTAGACTTCAAATATGTCTTCGCTGCGAGATACAGTAGAGCGTGTAGTCGTTGCTTCTGAAGGTGAGGAACGCTTCCCTAATGGGCTTTCAGGGTGAAACCTGCTGCGAGTGGCCGTCTGCAAGCCCTTGCGATCACATTCGTCAGCGGCTGTGGTGGCAGTCAAGTTCTGGCAGCAAATGGAAATATCAGCTCTCCCTGTTTACGAAACGCACCCCTCCGTGTGTCAAAGGCAAAAGTCTACCTTTCCTTCAGAGTCCTCAACCCTGTGAGACAAACATGGTGTGGGTGGCTCCATTCAAAGTGTTTCTCAGGATACCGGGGGAAACTTCCCATTCTAAGAGGGACGAATAGGCTCTGTTTCCTGTCCGGTCAAGTCCATTTCCAGGAACACATCAGAGTCCTTGGTCAAGCGCGTTGTGTGAATGGGCAGAGGAAGAAAGCACTCAGTGCTGGAGAAGGTTAGCTGGCTGACATTGCAGGCACAGTACGCAGCACTCTGTACTTGCACCTTGCCTGTGGCAAATGCATACATACTCTGATGAGGAAGAGACAAGCGGTGCAGGTCCTCTACTGGATTTCCCACTTATTTGTAGATGACAACAGAGGAGCTTGCCCATGGAACTTGAGACCGGCTTATGTGCAAGTCGACCCAAAATGGAAGAGCCGTTTCCTCCTGCCCCCGGGGACACGTTCCGCACTTTGCCTGGGCAGAGGCTGTGAGGCTTTGTTGATCCAGCTCGTGGGAAACGGATATATAAATTCTGTGAGGAACGAGGATTTCCTTCCCTGCAGCGGCGCCTGGGCTTCCACGTTGCCTTTGGCACACGGTGCTCGAGCGGCGCTCTCAATGAACTGGGAAGAGCCAAATGACAGGAATGTTAATCACGACGCTTCATGCACCACCCTCACCCTTCACATACATCTTCCCCTCAGAGAAATATCCCTGACGGGTAGTCGAGTCTTAGGGGGAGAAACAAGTGCCCGCAAACTTAGGGTGAAATGCAGGTTTCACTCTGCCGTCTGAGAAACCTTGCCCTGCACGTGACTGAGATCACGGCGTGTTAGATCCGTACCCAGTCGCACATACAATTCCGCTGCTGGGCACACAGAGCTCCGGCAGAGCTCGAAGTTCCCAGAGCACGTGCAATACTCCTGGTGCCTGCAACAAGCAATGTCGTACACGGCACACTTGGACCTTGACGTCCTTTCAAGGAAAGGCCGCAGGGCAGGGTCATTGAATCGAGAGAGGGAAACACTTGGCTGCATTCCTCAGGTGAGACACAGGTCAAACTGTGCCGGCTGAAAAGCTCAGGGTCCCTTTGGGAAGCTCTTCGTTGTAGGCGGGACGGGAAGGCCTTTGCTTGCAGGCTGTGGCCATTGCCAGGCTAGGACGGAGGAAACACCGCCTATCCCAGCACGCTTGTTAGCACGCATGGGAGAGAACTGACGCCCTGTTTCAGTCCCCTGCCAGCCATACATACACGTCAAGGACAGTGTTCCCAGAGATACCTTCCTGTAAATGGGAGAGAGGAAGTTTGACTGGGCACAACTCAGCCTTGGCAGGCCGTCTGAGCAGCTTGCTCCCTTGATGGCTTTGGAGCAGAGAGCATCACGCAGCGTTCCGTGAAGCTCATGGTAGGCTGATTTTAGGGCCCTCGCCGACACTCCTCGGGCTCTAGCACTCTCAACCTCTTCCGGCCCTTACTGGCCTTCTCTGACACACCTCGGCGAGTACAGAGCTTAGGGCGACGCATTCCGTTTACGATGGGCAGCAGGAATTCACAGCAGTGTGTCAAGCCCTCCGGCCTTCTCTCCTTCGGCACGCAGAGGTTTTGCACTTCTTGCAAACACCTCAGCGGAGAGCCCAAAGTATTCCTGAGCTCTTCAACAATGTAGTGCTGCACTAGACTTCAAATATGTCTTCGCTGCGAGATACAGTAGAGCGTGTAGTCGTTGCTTCTGAAGGTGAGGAACGCTTCCCTAATGGGCTTTCAGGGTGAAACCTGCTGCGAGTGGCCGTCTGCAAGCCCTTGCGATCACATTCGTCAGCGGCTGTGGTGGCAGTCAAGTTCTGGCAGCAAATGGAAATATCAGCTCTCCCTGTTTACGAAACGCACCCCTCCGTGTGTCAAAGGCAAAAGTCTACCTTTCCTTCAGAGTCCTCAACCCTGTGAGACAAACATGGTGTGGGTGGCTCCATTCAAAGTGTTTCTCAGGATACCGGGGGAAACTTCCCATTCTAAGAGGGACGAATAGGCTGTTTCCTGTCCGGTCAAGTCCATTTCCAGGAACACATCAGAGTCCTTGGTCAAGCGCGTTGTGTGAATGGGCAGAGGAAGAAAGCACTCAGTGCTGGAGAAGGTTAGCTGGCTGACATTGCAGGCACAGTACGCAGCACTCTGTACTTGCACCTTGCCTGTGGCAAATGCATACATACTCTGATGAGGAAGAGACAAGCGGTGCAGGTCCTCTACTGGATTTCCCACTTATTTGTAGATGACAACAGAGGAGCTTGCCCATGGAACTTGAGACCGGCTTATGTGCAAGTCGACCCAAAATGGAAGAGCCGTTTCCTCCTGCCCCCGGGGACACGTTCCGCACTTTGCCTGGGCAGAGGCTGTGAGGCTTTGTTGATCCAGCTCGTGGGAAACGGATATATATATTCTGTGAGGAACGAGGATTTCCTTCCCTGCAGCGGCGCCTGGGCTTCCACGTTGCCTTTGGCACACGGTGCTCGAGCGGCGCTCTCAATGAACTGGGAAGAGCCAAATGACAGGAATGTTAATCACGACGCTTCATGCACCACCCTCACCCTTCACATACATCTTCCCCTCAGAGAAATATCCCTGACGGGTAGTCGAGTCTTAGGGGGAGAAACAAGTGCCCGCAAACTTAGGGTGAAATGCAGGTTTCACTCTGCCGTCTGAGAAACCTTGCCCTGCACGTGACTGAGATCACGGCGTGTTAGATCCGTACCCAGTCGCACATACAATTCCGCTGCTGGGCACACAGAGCTCCGGCAGAGCTCGAAGTTCCCAGAGCACGTGCAATACTCCTGGTGCCTGCAACAAGCAATGTCGTACACGGCACACTTGGACCTTGACGTCCTTTCAAGGAAAGGCCGCAGGGCAGGGTCATTGAATCGAGAGAGGGAAACACTTGGCTGCATTCCTCAGGTGAGACACAGGTCAAACTGTGCCGGCTGAAAAGCTCAGGGTCCCTTTGGGAAGCTCTTCGTTGTAGGCGGGACGGGAAGGCCTTTGCTTGCAGGCTGTGGCCATTGCCAGGCTAGGACGGAGGAAACACCGCCTATCCCAGCACGCTTGTTAGCACGCATGGGAGAGAACTCACGCCCTGTTTCAGTCCCCTGCCAGCCATACATACACGTCAAGGACAGTGTTCCCAGAGATACCTTCCTGTAAATGGGAGAGAGGAAGTTTGACTGGGCACAACTCAGCCTTGGCAGGCCGTCTGAGCAGCTTGCTCCCTTGATGGCTTTGGAGCAGAGAGCATCACGCAGCGTTCCGTGAAGCTCATGGTAGGCTGATTTTAGGGCCCTCGCCGACACTCCTCGGGCTCTAGCACTCTCAACCTCTTCCGGCCCTTACTGGCCTTCTCTGACACACCTCGGCGAGTACAGAGCTTAGGGCGACGCATTCCGTTTACGATGGGCAGCAGGAATTCACAGCAGTGTGTCAAGCCCTCCGGCCTTCTCTCCTTCGGCACGCAGAGGTTTTGCACTTCTTGCAAACACCTCAGCGGAGAGCCCAAAGTATTCCTGAGCTCTTCAACAATGTAGTGCTGCACTAGACTTCAAATATGTCTTCGCTGCGAGATACAGTAGAGCGTGTAGTCGTTGCTTCTGAAGGTGAGGAACGCTTCCCTAATGGGCTTTCAGGGTGAAACCTGCTGCGAGTGGCCGTCTGCAAGCCCTTGCGATCACATTCGTCAGCGGCTGTGGTGGCAGTCAAGTTCTGGCAGCAAATGGAAATATCAGCTCTCCCTGTTTACGAAACGCACCCCTCCGTGTGTCAAAGGCAAAAGTCTACCTTTCCTTCAGAGTCCTCAACCCTGTGAGACAAACATGGTGTGGGTGGCTCCATTCAAAGTGTTTCTCAGGATACCGGGGGAAACTTCCCATTCTAAGAGGGACGAATAGGCTCTGTTTCCTGTCCGGTCAAGTCCATTTCCAGGAACACATCAGAGTCCTTGGTCAAGCGCGTTGTGTGAATGGGCAGAGGAAGAAAGCACTCAGTGCTGGAGAAGGTTAGCTGGCTGACATTGCAGGCACAGTACGCAGCACTCTGTACTTGCACCTTGCCTGTGGCAAATGCATACATACTCTGATGAGGAAGAGACAAGCGGTGCAGGTCCTCTACTGGATTTCCCACTTATTTGTAGATGACAACAGAGGAGCTTGCCCATGGAACTTGAGACCGGCTTATGTGCAAGTCGACCCAAAATGGAAGAGCCGTTTCCTCCTGCCCCCGGGGACACGTTCCGCACTTTGCCTGGGCAGAGGCTGTGAGGCTTTGTTGATCCAGCTCGTGGGAAACGGATATATAAATTCTGTGAGGAACGAGGATTTCCTTCCCTGCAGCGGCGCCTGGGCTTCCACGTTGCCTTTGGCACACGGTGCTCGAGCGGCGCTCTCAATGAACTGGGAAGAGCCAAATGACAGGAATGTTAATCACGACGCTTCATGCACCACCCTCACCCTTCACATACATCTTCCCCTCAGAGAAATATCCCTGACGGGTAGTCGAGTCTTAGGGGGAGAAACAAGTGCCCGCAAACTTAGGGTGAAATGCAGGTTTCACTCTGCCGTCTGAGAAACCTTGCCCTGCACGTGACTGAGATCACGGCGTGTTAGATCCGTACCCAGTCGCACATACAATTCCGCTGCTGGGCACACAGAGCTCCGGCAGAGCTCGAAGTTCCCAGAGCACGTGCAATACTCCTGGTGCCTGCAACAAGCAATGTCGTACACGGCACACTTGGACCTTGACGTCCTTTCAAGGAAAGGCCGCAGGGCAGGGTCATTGAATCGAGAGAGGGAAACACTTGGCTGCATTCCTCAGGTGAGACACAGGTCAAACTGTGCCGGCTGAAAAGCTCAGGGTCCCTTTGGGAAGCTCTTCGTTGTAGGCGGGACGGGAAGGCCTTTGCTTGCAGGCTGTGGCCATTGCCAGGCTAGGACGGAGGAAACACCGCCTATCCCAGCACGCTTGTTAGCACGCATGGGAGAGAACTCACGCCCTGTTTCAGTCCCCTGCCAGCCATACATACACGTCAAGGACAGTGTTCCCAGAGATACCTTCCTGTAAATGGGAGAGAGGAAGTTTGACTGGGCACAACTCAGCCTTGGCAGGCCGTCTGAGCAGCTTGCTCCCTTGATGGCTTTGGAGCAGAGAGCATCACGCAGCGTTCCGTGAAGCTCATGGTAGGCTGATTTTAGGGCCCTCGCCGACACTCCTCGGGCTCTAGCACTCTCAACCTCTTCCGGCCCTTACTGGCCTTCTCTGACACACCTCGGCGAGTACAGAGCTTAGGGCGACGCATTCCGTTTACGATGGGCAGCAGGAATTCACAGCAGTGTGTCAAGCCCTCCGGCCTTCTCTCCTTCGGCACGCAGAGGTTTTGCACTTCTTGCAAACACCTCAGCGGAGAGCCCAAAGTATTCCTGAGCTCTTCAACAATGTAGTGCTGCACTAGACTTCAAATATGTCTTCGCTGCGAGATACAGTAGAGCGTGTAGTCGTTGCTTCTGAAGGTGAGGAACGCTTCCCTAATGGGCTTTCAGGGTGAAACCTGCTGCGAGTGGCCGTCTGCAAGCCCTTGCGATCACATTCGTCAGCGGCTGTGGTGGCAGTCAAGTTCTGGCAGCAAATGGAAATATCAGCTCTCCCTGTTTACGAAACGCACCCCTCCGTGTGTCAAAGGCAAAAGTCTACCTTTCCTTCAGAGTCCTCAACCCTGTGAGACAAACATGGTGTGGGTGGCTCCATTCAAAGTGTTTCTCAGGATACCGGGGGAAACTTCCCATTCTAAGAGGGACGAATAGGCTCTGTTTCCTGTCCGGTCAAGTCCATTTCCAGGAACACATCAGAGTCCTTGGTCAAGCGCGTTGTGTGAATGGGCAGAGGAAGAAAGCACTCAGTGCTGGAGAAGGTTAGCTGGCTGACATTGCAGGCACAGTACGCAGCACTCTGTACTTGCACCTTGCCTGTGGCAAATGCATACATACTCTGATGAGGAAGAGACAAGCGGTGCAGGTCCTCTACTGGATTTCCCACTTATTTGTAGATGACAACAGAGGAGCTTGCCCATGGAACTTGAGACCGGCTTATGTGCAAGTCGACCCAAAATGGAAGAGCCGTTTCCTCCTGCCCCCGGGGACACGTTCCGCACTTTGCCTGGGCAGAGGCTGTGAGGCTTTGTTGATCCAGCTCGTGGGAAACGGATATATAAATTCTGTGAGGAACGAGGATTTCCTTCCCTGCAGCGGCGCCTGGGCTTCCACGTTGCCTTTGGCACACGGTGCTCGAGCGGCGCTCTCAATGAACTGGGAAGAGCCAAATGACAGGAATGTTAATCACGACGCTTGATGCACCACCCTCACCCTTCACATACATCTTCCCCTCAGAGAAATATCCCTGACGGGTAGTCGAGTCTTAGGGGGAGAAACAAGTGCCCGCAAACTTAGGGTGAAATGCAGGTTTCACTCTGCCGTCTGAGAAACCTTGCCCTGCACGTGACTGAGATCACGGCGTGTTAGATCCGTACCCAGTCGCACATACAATTCCGCTGCTGGGCACACAGAGCTCCGGCAGAGCTCGAAGTTCCCAGAGCACGTGCAATACTCCTGGTGCCTGCAACAAGCAATGTCGTACACGGCACACTTGGACCTTGACGTCCTTTCAAGGAAAGGCCGCAGGGCAGGGTCATTGAATCGAGAGAGGGAAACACTTGGCTGCATTCCTCAGGTGAGACACAGGTCAAACTGTGCCGGCTGAAAAGCTCAGGTTCCCTTTGGGAAGCTCTTCGTTGTAGGCGGGACGGGAAGGCCTTTGCTTGCAGGCTGTGGCCATTGCCAGGCTAGGACGGAGGAAACACCGCCTATCCCAGCACGCTTGTTAGCACGCATGGGAGAGAACTGACGCCCTGTTTCAGTCCCCTGCCAGCCATACATACACGTCAAGGACAGTGTTCCCAGAGATACCTTCCTGTAAATGGGAGAGAGGAAGTTTGACTGGGCACAACTCAGCCTTGGCAGGCCGTCTGAGCAGCTTGCTCCCTTGATGGCTTTGGAGCAGAGAGCATCACGCAGCGTTCCGTGAAGCTCATGGTAGGCTGATTTTAGGGCCCTCGCCGACACTCCTCGGGCTCTAGCACTCTCAACCTCTTCCGGCCCTTACTGGCCTTCTCTGACACACCTCGGCGAGTACAGAGCTTAGGGCGACGCATTCCGTTTACGATGGGCAGCAGGAATTCACAGCAGTGTGTCAAGCCCTCCGGCCTTCTCTCCTTCGGCACGCAGAGGTTTTGCACTTCTTGCAAACACCTCAGCGGAGAGCCCAAAGTATTCCTGAGCTCTTCAACAATGTAGTGCTGCACTAGACTTCAAATATGTCTTCGCTGCGAGATACAGTAGAGCGTGTAGTCGTTGCTTCTGAAGGTGAGGAACGCTTCCCTAATGGGCTTTCAGGGTGAAACCTGCTGCGAGTGGCCGTCTGCAAGCCCTTGCGATCACATTCGTCAGCGGCTGTGGTGGCAGTCAAGTTCTGGCAGCAAATGGAAATATCAGCTCTCCCTGTTTACGAAACGCACCCCTCCGTGTGTCAAAGGCAAAAGTCTACCTTTCCTTCAGAGTCCTCAACCCTGTGAGACAAACATGGTGTGGGTGGCTCCATTCAAAGTGTTTCTCAGGATACCGGGGGAAACTTCCCATTCTAAGAGGGACGAATAGGCTCTGTTTCCTGTCCGGTCAAGTCCATTTCCAGGAACACATCAGAGTCCTTGGTCAAGCGCGTTGTGTGAATGGGCAGAGGAAGAAAGCACTCAGTGCTGGAGAAGGTTAGCTGGCTGACATTGCAGGCACAGTACGCAGCACTCTGTACTTGCACCTTGCCTGTGGCAAATGCATACATACTCTGATGAGGAAGAGACAAGCGGTGCAGGTCCTCTACTGGATTTCCCACTTATTTGTAGATGACAACAGAGAAGCTTGCCCATGGAACTTGAGACCGGCTTATGTGCAAGTCGACCCAAAATGGAAGAGCCGTTTCCTCCTGCCCCCGGGGACACGTTCCGCACTTTGCCTGGGCAGAGGCTGTGAGGCTTTGTTGATCCAGCTCGTGGGAAACGGATATATAAATTCTGTGAGGAACGAGGATTTCCTTCCCTGCAGCGGCGCCTGGGCTTCCACGTTGCCTTTGGCACACGGTGCTCGAGCGGCGCTCTCAATGAACTGGGAAGAGCCAAATGACAGGAATGTTAATCACGACGCTTGATGCACCACCCTCACCCTTCACATACATCTTCCCCTCAGAGAAATATCCCTGACGGGTAGTCGAGTCTTAGGGGGAGAAACAAGTGCCCGCAAACTTAGGGTGAAATGCAGGTTTCACTCTGCCGTCTGAGAAACCTTGCCCTGCACGTGACTGAGATCACGGCGTGTTAGATCCGTACCCAGTCGCACATACAATTCCGCTGCTGGGCACACAGAGCTCCGGCAGAGCTCGAAGTTCCCAGAGCACGTGCAATACTCCTGGTGCCTGCAACAAGCAATGTCGTACACGGCACACTTGGACCTTGACGTCCTTTCAAGGAAAGGCCGCAGGGCAGGGTCATTGAATCGAGAGAGGGAAACACTTGGCTGCATTCCTCAGGTGAGACACAGGTCAAACTGTGCCGGCTGAAAAGCTCAGGTTCCCTTTGGGAAGCTCTTCGTTGTAGGCGGGACGGGAAGGCCTTTGCTTGCAGGCTGTGGCCATTGCCAGGCTAGGACGGAGGAAACACCGCCTATCCCAGCACGCTTGTTAGCACGCATGGGAGAGAACTCACGCCCTGTTTCAGTCCCCTGCCAGCCATACATACACGTCAAGGACAGTGTTCCCAGAGATACCTTCCTGTAAATGGGAGAGAGGAAGTTTGACTGGGCACAACTCAGCCTTGGCAGGCCGTCTGAGCAGCTTGCTCCCTTGATGGCTTTGGAGCAGAGAGCATCACGCAGCGTTCCGTGAAGCTCATGGTAGGCTGATTTTAGGGCCCTCGCCGACACTCCTCGGGCTCTAGCACTCTCAACCTCTTCCGGCCCTTACTGGCCTTCTCTGACACACCTCGGCGAGTACAGAGCTTAGGGCGACGCATTCCGTTTACGATGGGCAGCAGGAATTCACAGCAGTGTGTCAAGCCCTCCGGCCTTCTCTCCTTCGGCACGCAGAGGTTTTGCACTTCTTGCAAACACCTCAGCGGAGAGCCCAAAGTATTCCTGAGCTCTTCAACAATGTAGTGCTGCACTAGACTTCAAATATGTCTTCGCTGCGAGATACAGTAGAGCGTGTAGTCGTTGCTTCTGAAGGTGAGGAACGCTTCCCTAATGGGCTTTCAGGGTGAAACCTGCTGCGAGTGGCCGTCTGCAAGCCCTTGCGATCACATTCGTCAGCGGCTGTGGTGGCAGTCAAGTTCTGGCAGCAAATGGAAATATCAGCTCTCCCTGTTTACGAAACGCACCCCTCCGTGTGTCAAAGGCAAAAGTCTACCTTTCCTTCAGAGTCCTCAACCCTGTGAGACAAACATGGTGTGGGTGGCTCCATTCAAAGTGTTTCTCAGGATACCGGGGGAAACTTCCCATTCTAAGAGGGACGAATAGGCTCTGTTTCCTGTCCGGTCAAGTCCATTTCCAGGAACACATCAGAGTCCTTGGTCAAGCGCGTTGTGTGAATGGGCAGAGGAAGAAAGCACTCAGTGCTGGAGAAGGTTAGCTGGCTGACATTGCAGGCACAGTACGCAGCACTCTGTACTTGCACCTTGCCTGTGGCAAATGCATACATACTCTGATGAGGAAGAGACAAGCGGTGCAGGTCCTCTACTGGATTTCCCACTTATTTGTAGATGACAACAGAGGAGCTTGCCCATGGAACTTGAGACCGGCTTATGTGCAAGTCGACCCAAAATGGAAGAGCCGTTTCCTCCTGCCCCCGGGGACACGTTCCGCACTTTGCCTGGGCAGAGGCTGTGAGGCTTTGTTGATCCAGCTCGTGGGAAACGGATATATAAATTCTGTGAGGAACGAGGATTTCCTTCCCTGCAGCGGCGCCTGGGCTTCCACGTTGCCTTTGGCACACGGTGCTCGAGCGGCGCTCTCAATGAACTGGGAAGAGCCAAATGACAGGAATGTTAATCACGACGCTTGATGCACCACCCTCACCCTTCACATACATCTTCCCCTCAGAGAAATATCCCTGACGGGTAGTCGAGTCTTAGGGGGAGAAACAAGTGCCCGCAAACTTAGGGTGAAATGCAGGTTTCACTCTGCCGTCTGAGAAACCTTGCCCTGCACGTGACTGAGATCACGGCGTGTTAGATCCGTACCCAGTCGCACATACAATTCCGCTGCTGGGCACACAGAGCTCCGGCAGAGCTCGAAGTTCCCAGAGCACGTGCAATACTCCTGGTGCCTGCAACAAGCAATGTCGTACACGGCACACTTGGACCTTGACGTCCTTTCAAGGAAAGGCCGCAGGGCAGGGTCATTGAATCGAGAGAGGGAAACACTTGGCTGCATTCCTCAGGTGAGACACAGGTCAAACTGTGCCGGCTGAAAAGCTCAGGTTCCCTTTGGGAAGCTCTTCGTTGTAGGCGGGACGGGAAGGCCTTTGCTTGCAGGCTGTGGCCATTGCCAGGCTAGGACGGAGGAAACACCGCCTATCCCAGCACGCTTGTTAGCACGCATGGGAGAGAACTCACGCCCTGTTTCAGTCCCCTGCCAGCCATACATACACGTCAAGGACAGTGTTCCCAGAGATACCTTCCTGTAAATGGGAGAGAGGAAGTTTGACTGGGCACAACTCAGCCTTGGCAGGCCGTCTGAGCAGCTTGCTCCCTTGATGGCTTTGGAGCAGAGAGCATCACGCAGCGTTCCGTGAAGCTCATGGTAGGCTGATTTTAGGGCCCTCGCCGACACTCCTCGGGCTCTAGCACTCTCAACCTCTTCCGGCCCTTACTGGCCTTCTCTGACACACCTCGGCGAGTACAGAGCTTAGGGCGACGCATTCCGTTTACGATGGGCAGCAGGAATTCACAGCAGTGTGTCAAGCCCTCCGGCCTTCTCTCCTTCGGCACGCAGAGGTTTTGCACTTCTTGCAAACACCTCAGCGGAGAGCCCAAAGTATTCCTGAGCTCTTCAACAATGTAGTGCTGCACTAGACTTCAAATATGTCTTCGCTGCGAGATACAGTAGAGCGTGTAGTCGTTGCTTCTGAAGGTGAGGAACGCTTCCCTAATGGGCTTTCAGGGTGAAACCTGCTGCGAGTGGCCGTCTGCAAGCCCTTGCGATCACATTCGTCAGCGGCTGTGGTGGCAGTCAAGTTCTGGCAGCAAATGGAAATATCAGCTCTCCCTGTTTACGAAACGCACCCCTCCGTGTGTCAAAGGCAAAAGTCTACCTTTCCTTCAGAGTCCTCAACCCTGTGAGACAAACATGGTGTGGGTGGCTCCATTCAAAGTGTTTCTCAGGATACCGGGGGAAACTTCCCATTCTAAGAGGGACGAATAGGCTCTGTTTCCTGTCCGGTCAAGTCCATTTCCAGGAACACATCAGAGTCCTTGGTCAAGCGCGTTGTGTGAATGGGCAGAGGAAGAAAGCACTCAGTGCTGGAGAAGGTTAGCTGGCTGACATTGCAGGCACAGTACGCAGCACTCTGTACTTGCACCTTGCCTGTGGCAAATGCATACATACTCTGATGAGGAAGAGACAAGCGGTGCAGGTCCTCTACTGGATTTCCCACTTATTTGTAGATGACAACAGAGGAGCTTGCCCATGGAACTTGAGACCGGCTTATGTGCAAGTCGACCCAAAATGGAAGAGCCGTTTCCTCCTGCCCCCGGGGACACGTTCCGCACTTTGCCTGGGCAGAGGCTGTGAGGCTTTGTTGATCCAGCTCGTGGGAAACGGATATATAAATTCTGTGAGGAACGAGGATTTCCTTCCCTGCAGCGGCGCCTGGGCTTCCACGTTGCCTTTGGCACACGGTGCTCGAGCGGCGCTCTCAATGAACTGGGAAGAGCCAAATGACAGGAATGTTAATCACGACGCTTGATGCACCACCCTCACCCTTCACATACATCTTCCCCTCAGAGAAATATCCCTGACGGGTAGTCGAGTCTTAGGGGGAGAAACAAGTGCCCGCAAACTTAGGGTGAAATGCAGGTTTCACTCTGCCGTCTGAGAAACCTTGCCCTGCACGTGACTGAGATCACGGCGTGTTAGATCCGTACCCAGTCGCACATACAATTCCGCTGCTGGGCACACAGAGCTCCGGCAGAGCTCGAAGTTCCCAGAGCACGTGCAATACTCCTGGTGCCTGCAACAAGCAATGTCGTACACGGCACACTTGGACCTTGACGTCCTTTCAAGGAAAGGCCGCAGGGCAGGGTCATTGAATCGAGAGAGGGAAACACTTGGCTGCATTCCTCAGGTGAGACACAGGTCAAACTGTGCCGGCTGAAAAGCTCAGGTTCCCTTTGGGAAGCTCTTCGTTGTAGGCGGGACGGGAAGGCCTTTGCTTGCAGGCTGTGGCCATTGCCAGGCTAGGACGGAGGAAACACCGCCTATCCCAGCACGCTTGTTAGCACGCATGGGAGAGAACTGACGCCCTGTTTCAGTCCCCTGCCAGCCATACATACACGTCAAGGACAGTGTTCCCAGAGATACCTTCCTGTAAATGGGAGAGAGGAAGTTTGACTGGGCACAACTCAGCCTTGGCAGGCCGTCTGAGCAGCTTGCTCCCTTGATGGCTTTGGAGCAGAGAGCATCACGCAGCGTTCCGTGAAGCTCATGGTAGGCTGATTTTAGGGCCCTCGCCGACACTCCTCGGGCTCTAGCACTCTCAACCTCTTCCGGCCCTTACTGGCCTTCTCTGACACACCTCGGCGAGTACAGAGCTTAGGGCGACGCATTCCGTTTACGATGGGCAGCAGGAATTCACAGCAGTGTGTCAAGCCCTCCGGCCTTCTCTCCTTCGGCACGCAGAGGTTTTGCACTTCTTGCAAACACCTCAGCGGAGAGCCCAAAGTATTCCTGAGCTCTTCAACAATGTAGTGCTGCACTAGACTTCAAATATGTCTTCGCTGCGAGATACAGTAGAGCGTGTAGTCGTTGCTTCTGAAGGTGAGGAACGCTTCCCTAATGGGCTTTCAGGGTGAAACCTGCTGCGAGTGGCCGTCTGCAAGCCCTTGCGATCACATTCGTCAGCGGCTGTGGTGGCAGTCAAGTTCTGGCAGCAAATGGAAATATCAGCTCTCCCTGTTTACGAAACGCACCCCTCCGTGTGTCAAAGGCAAAAGTCTACCTTTCCTTCAGAGTCCTCAACCCTGTGAGACAAACATGGTGTGGGTGGCTCCATTCAAAGTGTTTCTCAGGATACCGGGGGAAACTTCCCATTCTAAGAGGGACGAATAGGCTCTGTTTCCTGTCCGGTCAAGTCCATTTCCAGGAACACATCAGAGTCCTTGGTCAAGCGCGTTGTGTGAATGGGCAGAGGAAGAAAGCACTCAGTGCTGGAGAAGGTTAGCTGGCTGACATTGCAGGCACAGTACGCAGCACTCTGTACTTGCACCTTGCCTGTGGCAAATGCATACATACTCTGATGAGGAAGAGACAAGCGGTGCAGGTCCTCTACTGGATTTCCCACTTATTTGTAGATGACAACAGAGGAGCTTGCCCATGGAACTTGAGACCGGCTTATGTGCAAGTCGACCCAAAATGGAAGAGCCGTTTCCTCCTGCCCCCGGGGACACGTTCCGCACTTTGCCTGGGCAGAGGCTGTGAGGCTTTGTTGATCCAGCTCGTGGGAAACGGATATATAAATTCTGTGAGGAACGAGGATTTCCTTCCCTGCAGCGGCGCCTGGGCTTCCACGTTGCCTTTGGCACACGGTGCTCGAGCGGCGCTCTCAATGAACTGGGAAGAGCCAAATGACAGGAATGTTAATCACGACGCTTCATGCACCACCCTCACCCTTCACATACATCTTCCCCTCAGAGAAATATCCCTGACGGGTAGTCGAGTCTTAGGGGGAGAAACAAGTGCCCGCAAACTTAGGGTGAAATGCAGGTTTCACTCTGCCGTCTGAGAAACCTTGCCCTGCACGTGACTGAGATCACGGCGTGTTAGATCCGTACCCAGTCGCACATACAATTCCGCTGCTGGGCACACAGAGCTCCGGCAGAGCTCGAAGTTCCCAGAGCACGTGCAATACTCCTGGTGCCTGCAACAAGCAATGTCGTACACGGCACACTTGGACCTTGACGTCCTTTCAAGGAAAGGCCGCAGGGCAGGGTCATTGAATCGAGAGAGGGAAACACTTGGCTGCATTCCTCAGGTGAGACACAGGTCAAACTGTGCCGGCTGAAAAGCTCAGGGTCCCTTTGGGAAGCTCTTCGTTGTAGGCGGGACGGGAAGGCCTTTGCTTGCAGGCTGTGGCCATTGCCAGGCTAGGACGGAGGAAACACCGCCTATCCCAGCACGCTTGTTAGCACGCATGGGAGAGAACTGACGCCCTGTTTCAGTCCCCTGCCAGCCATACATACACGTCAAGGACAGTGTTCCCAGAGATACCTTCCTGTAAATGGGAGAGAGGAAGTTTGACTGGGCACAACTCAGCCTTGGCAGGCCGTCTGAGCAGCTTGCTCCCTTGATGGCTTTGGAGCAGAGAGCATCACGCAGCGTTCCGTGAAGCTCATGGTAGGCTGATTTTAGGGCCCTCGCCGACACTCCTCGGGCTCTAGCACTCTCAACCTCTTCCGGCCCTTACTGGCCTTCTCTGACACACCTCGGCGAGTACAGAGCTTAGGGCGACGCATTCCGTTTACGATGGGCAGCAGGAATTCACAGCAGTGTGTCAAGCCCTCCGGCCTTCTCTCCTTCGGCACGCAGAGGTTTTGCACTTCTTGCAAACACCTCAGCGGAGAGCCCAAAGTATTCCTGAGCTCTTCAACAATGTAGTGCTGCACTAGACTTCAAATATGTCTTCGCTGCGAGATACAGTAGAGCGTGTAGTCGTTGCTTCTGAAGGTGAGGAACGCTTCCCTAATGGGCTTTCAGGGTGAAACCTGCTGCGAGTGGCCGTCTGCAAGCCCTTGCGATCACATTCGTCAGCGGCTGTGGTGGCAGTCAAGTTCTGGCAGCAAATGGAAATATCAGCTCTCCCTGTTTACGAAACGCACCCCTCCGTGTGTCAAAGGCAAAAGTCTACCTTTCCTTCAGAGTCCTCAACCCTGTGAGACAAACATGGTGTGGGTGGCTCCATTCAAAGTGTTTCTCAGGATACCGGGGGAAACTTCCCATTCTAAGAGGGACGAATAGGCTGTTTCCTGTCCGGTCAAGTCCATTTCCAGGAACACATCAGAGTCCTTGGTCAAGCGCGTTGTGTGAATGGGCAGAGGAAGAAAGCACTCAGTGCTGGAGAAGGTTAGCTGGCTGACATTGCAGGCACAGTACGCAGCACTCTGTACTTGCACCTTGCCTGTGGCAAATGCATACATACTCTGATGAGGAAGAGACAAGCGGTGCAGGTCCTCTACTGGATTTCCCACTTATTTGTAGATGACAACAGAGGAGCTTGCCCATGGAACTTGAGACCGGCTTATGTGCAAGTCGACCCAAAATGGAAGAGCCGTTTCCTCCTGCCCCCGGGGACACGTTCCGCACTTTGCCTGGGCAGAGGCTGTGAGGCTTTGTTGATCCAGCTCGTGGGAAACGGATATATATATTCTGTGAGGAACGAGGATTTCCTTCCCTGCAGCGGCGCCTGGGCTTCCACGTTGCCTTTGGCACACGGTGCTCGAGCGGCGCTCTCAATGAACTGGGAAGAGCCAAATGACAGGAATGTTAATCACGACGCTTCATGCACCACCCTCACCCTTCACATACATCTTCCCCTCAGAGAAATATCCCTGACGGGTAGTCGAGTCTTAGGGGGAGAAACAAGTGCCCGCAAACTTAGGGTGAAATGCAGGTTTCACTCTGCCGTCTGAGAAACCTTGCCCTGCACGTGACTGAGATCACGGCGTGTTAGATCCGTACCCAGTCGCACATACAATTCCGCTGCTGGGCACACAGAGCTCCGGCAGAGCTCGAAGTTCCCAGAGCACGTGCAATACTCCTGGTGCCTGCAACAAGCAATGTCGTACACGGCACACTTGGACCTTGACGTCCTTTCAAGGAAAGGCCGCAGGGCAGGGTCATTGAATCGAGAGAGGGAAACACTTGGCTGCATTCCTCAGGTGAGACACAGGTCAAACTGTGCCGGCTGAAAAGCTCAGGGTCCCTTTGGGAAGCTCTTCGTTGTAGGCGGGACGGGAAGGCCTTTGCTTGCAGGCTGTGGCCATTGCCAGGCTAGGACGGAGGAAACACCGCCTATCCCAGCACGCTTGTTAGCACGCATGGGAGAGAACTCACGCCCTGTTTCAGTCCCCTGCCAGCCATACATACACGTCAAGGACAGTGTTCCCAGAGATACCTTCCTGTAAATGGGAGAGAGGAAGTTTGACTGGGCACAACTCAGCCTTGGCAGGCCGTCTGAGCAGCTTGCTCCCTTGATGGCTTTGGAGCAGAGAGCATCACGCAGCGTTCCGTGAAGCTCATGGTAGGCTGATTTTAGGGCCCTCGCCGACACTCCTCGGGCTCTAGCACTCTCAACCTCTTCCGGCCCTTACTGGCCTTCTCTGACACACCTCGGCGAGTACAGAGCTTAGGGCGACGCATTCCGTTTACGATGGGCAGCAGGAATTCACAGCAGTGTGTCAAGCCCTCCGGCCTTCTCTCCTTCGGCACGCAGAGGTTTTGCACTTCTTGCAAACACCTCAGCGGAGAGCCCAAAGTATTCCTGAGCTCTTCAACAATGTAGTGCTGCACTAGACTTCAAATATGTCTTCGCTGCGAGATACAGTAGAGCGTGTAGTCGTTGCTTCTGAAGGTGAGGAACGCTTCCCTAATGGGCTTTCAGGGTGAAACCTGCTGCGAGTGGCCGTCTGCAAGCCCTTGCGATCACATTCGTCAGCGGCTGTGGTGGCAGTCAAGTTCTGGCAGCAAATGGAAATATCAGCTCTCCCTGTTTACGAAACGCACCCCTCCGTGTGTCAAAGGCAAAAGTCTACCTTTCCTTCAGAGTCCTCAACCCTGTGAGACAAACATGGTGTGGGTGGCTCCATTCAAAGTGTTTCTCAGGATACCGGGGGAAACTTCCCATTCTAAGAGGGACGAATAGGCTCTGTTTCCTGTCCGGTCAAGTCCATTTCCAGGAACACATCAGAGTCCTTGGTCAAGCGCGTTGTGTGAATGGGCAGAGGAAGAAAGCACTCAGTGCTGGAGAAGGTTAGCTGGCTGACATTGCAGGCACAGTACGCAGCACTCTGTACTTGCACCTTGCCTGTGGCAAATGCATACATACTCTGATGAGGAAGAGACAAGCGGTGCAGGTCCTCTACTGGATTTCCCACTTATTTGTAGATGACAACAGAGGAGCTTGCCCATGGAACTTGAGACCGGCTTATGTGCAAGTCGACCCAAAATGGAAGAGCCGTTTCCTCCTGCCCCCGGGGACACGTTCCGCACTTTGCCTGGGCAGAGGCTGTGAGGCTTTGTTGATCCAGCTCGTGGGAAACGGATATATAAATTCTGTGAGGAACGAGGATTTCCTTCCCTGCAGCGGCGCCTGGGCTTCCACGTTGCCTTTGGCACACGGTGCTCGAGCGGCGCTCTCAATGAACTGGGAAGAGCCAAATGACAGGAATGTTAATCACGACGCTTCATGCACCACCCTCACCCTTCACATACATCTTCCCCTCAGAGAAATATCCCTGACGGGTAGTCGAGTCTTAGGGGGAGAAACAAGTGCCCGCAAACTTAGGGTGAAATGCAGGTTTCACTCTGCCGTCTGAGAAACCTTGCCCTGCACGTGACTGAGATCACGGCGTGTTAGATCCGTACCCAGTCGCACATACAATTCCGCTGCTGGGCACACAGAGCTCCGGCAGAGCTCGAAGTTCCCAGAGCACGTGCAATACTCCTGGTGCCTGCAACAAGCAATGTCGTACACGGCACACTTGGACCTTGACGTCCTTTCAAGGAAAGGCCGCAGGGCAGGGTCATTGAATCGAGAGAGGGAAACACTTGGCTGCATTCCTCAGGTGAGACACAGGTCAAACTGTGCCGGCTGAAAAGCTCAGGGTCCCTTTGGGAAGCTCTTCGTTGTAGGCGGGACGGGAAGGCCTTTGCTTGCAGGCTGTGGCCATTGCCAGGCTAGGACGGAGGAAACACCGCCTATCCCAGCACGCTTGTTAGCACGCATGGGAGAGAACTCACGCCCTGTTTCAGTCCCCTGCCAGCCATACATACACGTCAAGGACAGTGTTCCCAGAGATACCTTCCTGTAAATGGGAGAGAGGAAGTTTGACTGGGCACAACTCAGCCTTGGCAGGCCGTCTGAGCAGCTTGCTCCCTTGATGGCTTTGGAGCAGAGAGCATCACGCAGCGTTCCGTGAAGCTCATGGTAGGCTGATTTTAGGGCCCTCGCCGACACTCCTCGGGCTCTAGCACTCTCAACCTCTTCCGGCCCTTACTGGCCTTCTCTGACACACCTCGGCGAGTACAGAGCTTAGGGCGACGCATTCCGTTTACGATGGGCAGCAGGAATTCACAGCAGTGTGTCAAGCCCTCCGGCCTTCTCTCCTTCGGCACGCAGAGGTTTTGCACTTCTTGCAAACACCTCAGCGGAGAGCCCAAAGTATTCCTGAGCTCTTCAACAATGTAGTGCTGCACTAGACTTCAAATATGTCTTCGCTGCGAGATACAGTAGAGCGTGTAGTCGTTGCTTCTGAAGGTGAGGAACGCTTCCCTAATGGGCTTTCAGGGTGAAACCTGCTGCGAGTGGCCGTCTGCAAGCCCTTGCGATCACATTCGTCAGCGGCTGTGGTGGCAGTCAAGTTCTGGCAGCAAATGGAAATATCAGCTCTCCCTGTTTACGAAACGCACCCCTCCGTGTGTCAAAGGCAAAAGTCTACCTTTCCTTCAGAGTCCTCAACCCTGTGAGACAAACATGGTGTGGGTGGCTCCATTCAAAGTGTTTCTCAGGATACCGGGGGAAACTTCCCATTCTAAGAGGGACGAATAGGCTCTGTTTCCTGTCCGGTCAAGTCCATTTCCAGGAACACATCAGAGTCCTTGGTCAAGCGCGTTGTGTGAATGGGCAGAGGAAGAAAGCACTCAGTGCTGGAGAAGGTTAGCTGGCTGACATTGCAGGCACAGTACGCAGCACTCTGTACTTGCACCTTGCCTGTGGCAAATGCATACATACTCTGATGAGGAAGAGACAAGCGGTGCAGGTCCTCTACTGGATTTCCCACTTATTTGTAGATGACAACAGAGGAGCTTGCCCATGGAACTTGAGACCGGCTTATGTGCAAGTCGACCCAAAATGGAAGAGCCGTTTCCTCCTGCCCCCGGGGACACGTTCCGCACTTTGCCTGGGCAGAGGCTGTGAGGCTTTGTTGATCCAGCTCGTGGGAAACGGATATATAAATTCTGTGAGGAACGAGGATTTCCTTCCCTGCAGCGGCGCCTGGGCTTCCACGTTGCCTTTGGCACACGGTGCTCGAGCGGCGCTCTCAATGAACTGGGAAGAGCCAAATGACAGGAATGTTAATCACGACGCTTCATGCACCACCCTCACCCTTCACATACATCTTCCCCTCAGAGAAATATCCCTGACGGGTAGTCGAGTCTTAGGGGGAGAAACAAGTGCCCGCAAACTTAGGGTGAAATGCAGGTTTCACTCTGCCGTCTGAGAAACCTTGCCCTGCACGTGACTGAGATCACGGCGTGTTAGATCCGTACCCAGTCGCACATACAATTCCGCTGCTGGGCACACAGAGCTCCGGCAGAGCTCGAAGTTCCCAGAGCACGTGCAATACTCCTGGTGCCTGCAACAAGCAATGTCGTACACGGCACACTTGGACCTTGACGTCCTTTCAAGGAAAGGCCGCAGGGCAGGGTCATTGAATCGAGAGAGGGAAACACTTGGCTGCATTCCTCAGGTGAGACACAGGTCAAACTGTGCCGGCTGAAAAGCTCAGGGTCCCTTTGGGAAGCTCTTCGTTGTAGGCGGGACGGGAAGGCCTTTGCTTGCAGGCTGTGGCCATTGCCAGGCTAGGACGGAGGAAACACCGCCTATCCCAGCACGCTTGTTAGCACGCATGGGAGAGAACTCACGCCCTGTTTCAGTCCCCTGCCAGCCATACATACACGTCAAGGACAGTGTTCCCAGAGATACCTTCCTGTAAATGGGAGAGAGGAAGTTTGACTGGGCACAACTCAGCCTTGGCAGGCCGTCTGAGCAGCTTGCTCCCTTGATGGCTTTGGAGCAGAGAGCATCACGCAGCGTTCCGTGAAGCTCATGGTAGGCTGATTTTAGGGCTCTCGCCGACACTCCTCGGGCTCTAGCACTCTCAACCTCTTCCGGCCCTTACTGGCCTTCTCTGACACACCTCGGCGAGTACAGAGCTTAGGGCGACGCATTCCGTTTACGATGGGCAGCAGGAATTCACAGCAGTGTGTCAAGCCCTCCGGCCTTCTCTCCTTCGGCACGCAGAGGTTTTGCACTTCTTGCAAACACCTCAGCGGAGAGCCCAAAGTATTCCTGAGCTCTTCAACAATGTAGTGCTGCACTAGACTTCAAATATGTCTTCGCTGCGAGATACAGTAGAGCGTGTAGTCGTTGCTTCTGAAGGTGAGGAACGCTTCCCTAATGGGCTTTCAGGGTGAAACCTGCTGCGAGTGGCCGTCTGCAAGCCCTTGCGATCACATTCGTCAGCGGCTGTGGTGGCAGTCAAGTTCTGGCAGCAAATGGAAATATCAGCTCTCCCTGTTTACGAAACGCACCCCTCCGTGTGTCAAAGGCAAAAGTCTACCTTTCCTTCAGAGTCCTCAACCCTGTGAGACAAACATGGTGTGGGTGGCTCCATTCAAAGTGTTTCTCAGGATACCGGGGGAAACTTCCCATTCTAAGAGGGACGAATAGGCTCTGTTTCCTGTCCGGTCAAGTCCATTTCCAGGAACACATCAGAGTCCTTGGTCAAGCGCGTTGTGTGAATGGGCAGAGGAAGAAAGCACTCAGTGCTGGAGAAGGTTAGCTGGCTGACATTGCAGGCACAGTACGCAGCACTCTGTACTTGCACCTTGCCTGTGGCAAATGCATACATACTCTGATGAGGAAGAGACAAGCGGTGCAGGTCCTCTACTGGATTTCCCACTTATTTGTAGATGACAACAGAGGAGCTTGCCCATGGAACTTGAGACCGGCTTATGTGCAAGTCGACCCAAAATGGAAGAGCCGTTTCCTCCTGCCCCCGGGGACACGTTCCGCACTTTGCCTGGGCAGAGGCTGTGAGGCTTTGTTGATCCAGCTCGTGGGAAACGGATATATAAATTCTGTGAGGAACGAGGATTTCCTTCCCTGCAGCGGCGCCTGGGCTTCCACGTTGCCTTTGGCACACGGTGCTCGAGCGGCGCTCTCAATGAACTGGGAAGAGCCAAATGACAGGAATGTTAATCACGACGCTTGATGCACCACCCTCACCCTTCACATACATCTTCCCCTCAGAGAAATATCCCTGACGGGTAGTCGAGTCTTAGGGGGAGAAACAAGTGCCCGCAAACTTAGGGTGAAATGCAGGTTTCACTCTGCCGTCTGAGAAACCTTGCCCTGCACGTGACTGAGATCACGGCGTGTTAGATCCGTACCCAGTCGCACATACAATTCCGCTGCTGGGCACACAGAGCTCCGGCAGAGCTCGAAGTTCCCAGAGCACGTGCAATACTCCTGGTGCCTGCAACAAGCAATGTCGTACACGGCACACTTGGACCTTGACGTCCTTTCAAGGAAAGGCCGCAGGGCAGGGTCATTGAATCGAGAGAGGGAAACACTTGGCTGCATTCCTCAGGTGAGACACAGGTCAAACTGTGCCGGCTGAAAAGCTCAGGGTCCCTTTGGGAAGCTCTTCGTTGTAGGCGGGACGGGAAGGCCTTTGCTTGCAGGCTGTGGCCATTGCCAGGCTAGGACGGAGGAAACACCGCCTATCCCAGCACGCTTGTTAGCACGCATGGGAGAGAACTCACGCCCTGTTTCAGTCCCCTGCCAGCCATACATACACGTCAAGGACAGTGTTCCCAGAGATACCTTCCTGTAAATGGGAGAGAGGAAGTTTGACTGGGCACAACTCAGCCTTGGCAGGCCGTCTGAGCAGCTTGCTCCCTTGATGGCTTTGGAGCAGAGAGCATCACGCAGCGTTCCGTGAAGCTCATGGTAGGCTGATTTTAGGGCCCTCGCCGACACTCCTCGGGCTCTAGCACTCTCAACCTCTTCCGGCCCTTACTGGCCTTCTCTGACACACCTCGGCGAGTACAGAGCTTAGGGCGACGCATTCCGTTTACGATGGGCAGCAGGAATTCACAGCAGTGTGTCAAGCCCTCCGGCCTTCTCTCCTTCGGCACGCAGAGGTTTTGCACTTCTTGCAAACACCTCAGCGGAGAGCCCAAAGTATTCCTGAGCTCTTCAACAATGTAGTGCTGCACTAGACTTCAAATATGTCTTCGCTGCGAGATACAGTAGAGCGTGTAGTCGTTGCTTCTGAAGGTGAGGAACGCTTCCCTAATGGGCTTTCAGGGTGAAACCTGCTGCGAGTGGCCGTCTGCAAGCCCTTGCGATCACATTCGTCAGCGGCTGTGGTGGCAGTCAAGTTCTGGCAGCAAATGGAAATATCAGCTCTCCCTGTTTACGAAACGCACCCCTCCGTGTGTCAAAGGCAAAAGTCTACCTTTCCTTCAGAGTCCTCAACCCTGTGAGACAAACATGGTGTGGGTGGCTCCATTCAAAGTGTTTCTCAGGATACCGGGGGAAACTTCCCATTCTAAGAGGGACGAATAGGCTCTGTTTCCTGTCCGGTCAAGTCCATTTCCAGGAACACATCAGAGTCCTTGGTCAAGCGCGTTGTGTGAATGGGCAGAGGAAGAAAGCACTCAGTGCTGGAGAAGGTTAGCTGGCTGACATTGCAGGCACAGTACGCAGCACTCTGTACTTGCACCTTGCCTGTGGCAAATGCATACATACTCTGATGAGGAAGAGACAAGCGGTGCAGGTCCTCTACTGGATTTCCCACTTATTTGTAGATGACAACAGAGGAGCTTGCCCATGGAACTTGAGACCGGCTTATGTGCAAGTCGACCCAAAATGGAAGAGCCGTTTCCTCCTGCCCCCGGGGACACGTTCCGCACTTTGCCTGGGCAGAGGCTGTGAGGCTTTGTTGATCCAGCTCGTGGGAAACGGATATATAAATTCTGTGAGGAACGAGGATTTCCTTCCCTGCAGCGGCGCCTGGGCTTCCACGTTGCCTTTGGCACACGGTGCTCGAGCGGCGCTCTCAATGAACTGGGAAGAGCCAAATGACAGGAATGTTAATCACGACGCTTGATGCACCACCCTCACCCTTCACATACATCTTCCCCTCAGAGAAATATCCCTGACGGGTAGTCGAGTCTTAGGGGGAGAAACAAGTGCCCGCAAACTTAGGGTGAAATGCAGGTTTCACTCTGCCGTCTGAGAAACCTTGCCCTGCACGTGACTGAGATCACGGCGTGTTAGATCCGTACCCAGTCGCACATACAATTCCGCTGCTGGGCACACAGAGCTCCGGCAGAGCTCGAAGTTCCCAGAGCACGTGCAATACTCCTGGTGCCTGCAACAAGCAATGTCGTACACGGCACACTTGGACCTTGACGTCCTTTCAAGGAAAGGCCGCAGGGCAGGGTCATTGAATCGAGAGAGGGAAACACTTGGCTGCATTCCTCAGGTGAGACACAGGTCAAACTGTGCCGGCTGAAAAGCTCAGGGTCCCTTTGGGAAGCTCTTCGTTGTAGGCGGGACGGGAAGGCCTTTGCTTGCAGGCTGTGGCCATTGCCAGGCTAGGACGGAGGAAACACCGCCTATCCCAGCACGCTTGTTAGCACGCATGGGAGAGAACTCACGCCCTGTTTCAGTCCCCTGCCAGCCATACATACACGTCAAGGACAGTGTTCCCAGAGATACCTTCCTGTAAATGGGAGAGAGGAAGTTTGACTGGGCACAACTCAGCCTTGGCAGGCCGTCTGAGCAGCTTGCTCCCTTGATGGCTTTGGAGCAGAGAGCATCACGCAGCGTTCCGTGAAGCTCATGGTAGGCTGATTTTAGGGCTCTCGCCGACACTCCTCGGGCTCTAGCACTCTCAACCTCTTCCGGCCCTTACTGGCCTTCTCTGACACACCTCGGCGAGTACAGAGCTTAGGGCGACGCATTCCGTTTACGATGGGCAGCAGGAATTCACAGCAGTGTGTCAAGCCCTCCGGCCTTCTCTCCTTCGGCACGCAGAGGTTTTGCACTTCTTGCAAACACCTCAGCGGAGAGCCCAAAGTATTCCTGAGCTCTTCAACAATGTAGTGCTGCACTAGACTTCAAATATGTCTTCGCTGCGAGATACAGTAGAGCGTGTAGTCGTTGCTTCTGAAGGTGAGGAACGCTTCTCTAATGGGCTTTCAGGGTGAAACCTGCTGCGAGTGGCCGTCTGCAAGCCCTTGCGATCACATTCGTCAGCGGCTGTGGTGGCAGTCAAGTTCTGGCAGCAAATGGAAATATCAGCTCTCCCTGTTTACGAAACGCACCCCTCCGTGTGTCAAAGGCAAAAGTCTACCTTTCCTTCAGAGTCCTCAACCCTGTGAGACAAACATGGTGTGGGTGGCTCCATTCAAAGTGTTTCTCAGGATACCGGGGGAAACTTCCCATTCTAAGAGGGACGAATAGGCTCTGTTTCCTGTCCGGTCAAGTCCATTTCCAGGAACACATCAGAGTCCTTGGTCAAGCGCGTTGTGTGAATGGGCAGAGGAAGAAAGCACTCAGTGCTGGAGAAGGTTAGCTGGCTGACATTGCAGGCACAGTACGCAGCACTCTGTACTTGCACCTTGCCTGTGGCAAATGCATACATACTCTGATGAGGAAGAGACAAGCGGTGCAGGTCCTCTACTGGATTTCCCACTTATTTGTAGATGACAACAGAGGAGCTTGCCCATGGAACTTGAGACCGGCTTATGTGCAAGTCGACCCAAAATGGAAGAGCCGTTTCCTCCTGCCCCCGGGGACACGTTCCGCACTTTGCCTGGGCAGAGGCTGTGAGGCTTTGTTGATCCAGCTCGTGGGAAACGGATATATAAATTCTGTGAGGAACGAGGATTTCCTTCCCTGCAGCGGCGCCTGGGCTTCCACGTTGCCTTTGGCACACGGTGCTCGAGCGGCGCTCTCAATGAACTGGGAAGAGCCAAATGACAGGAATGTTAATCACGACGCTTGATGCACCACCCTCACCCTTCACATACATCTTCCCCTCAGAGAAATATCCCTGACGGGTAGTCGAGTCTTAGGGGGAGAAACAAGTGCCCGCAAACTTAGGGTGAAATGCAGGTTTCACTCTGCCGTCTGAGAAACCTTGCCCTGCACGTGACTGAGATCACGGCGTGTTAGATCCGTACCCAGTCGCACATACAATTCCGCTGCTGGGCACACAGAGCTCCGGCAGAGCTCGAAGTTCCCAGAGCACGTGCAATACTCCTGGTGCCTGCAACAAGCAATGTCGTACACGGCACACTTGGACCTTGACGTCCTTTCAAGGAAAGGCCGCAGGGCAGGGTCATTGAATCGAGAGAGGGAAACACTTGGCTGCATTCCTCAGGTGAGACACAGGTCAAACTGTGCCGGCTGAAAAGCTCAGGGTCCCTTTGGGAAGCTCTTCGTTGTAGGCGGGACGGGAAGGCCTTTGCTTGCAGGCTGTGGCCATTGCCAGGCTAGGACGGAGGAAACACCGCCTATCCCAGCACGCTTGTTAGCACGCATGGGAGAGAACTCACGCCCTGTTTCAGTCCCCTGCCAGCCATACATACACGTCAAGGACAGTGTTCCCAGAGATACCTTCCTGTAAATGGGAGAGAGGAAGTTTGACTGGGCACAACTCAGCCTTGGCAGGCCGTCTGAGCAGCTTGCTCCCTTGATGGCTTTGGAGCAGAGAGCATCACGCAGCGTTCCGTGAAGCTCATGGTAGGCTGATTTTAGGGCTCTCGCCGACACTCCTCGGGCTCTAGCACTCTCAACCTCTTCCGGCCCTTACTGGCCTTCTCTGACACACCTCGGCGAGTACAGAGCTTAGGGCGACGCATTCCGTTTACGATGGGCAGCAGGAATTCACAGCAGTGTGTCAAGCCCTCCGGCCTTCTCTCCTTCGGCACGCAGAGGTTTTGCACTTCTTGCAAACACCTCAGCGGAGAGCCCAAAGTATTCCTGAGCTCTTCAACAATGTAGTGCTGCACTAGACTTCAAATATGTCTTCGCTGCGAGATACAGTAGAGCGTGTAGTCGTTGCTTCTGAAGGTGAGGAACGCTTCCCTAATGGGCTTTCAGGGTGAAACCTGCTGCGAGTGGCCGTCTGCAAGCCCTTGCGATCACATTCGTCAGCGGCTGTGGTGGCAGTCAAGTTCTGGCAGCAAATGGAAATATCAGCTCTCCCTGTTTACGAAACGCACCCCTCCGTGTGTCAAAGGCAAAAGTCTACCTTTCCTTCAGAGTCCTCAACCCTGTGAGACAAACATGGTGTGGGTGGCTCCATTCAAAGTGTTTCTCAGGATACCGGGGGAAACTTCCCATTCTAAGAGGGACGAATAGGCTCTGTTTCCTGTCCGGTCAAGTCCATTTCCAGGAACACATCAGAGTCCTTGGTCAAGCGCGTTGTGTGAATGGGCAGAGGAAGAAAGCACTCAGTGCTGGAGAAGGTTAGCTGGCTGACATTGCAGGCACAGTACGCAGCACTCTGTACTTGCACCTTGCCTGTGGCAAATGCATACATACTCTGATGAGGAAGAGACAAGCGGTGCAGGTCCTCTACTGGATTTCCCACTTATTTGTAGATGACAACAGAGGAGCTTGCCCATGGAACTTGAGACCGGCTTATGTGCAAGTCGACCCAAAATGGAAGAGCCGTTTCCTCCTGCCCCCGGGGACACGTTCCGCACTTTGCCTGGGCAGAGGCTGTGAGGCTTTGTTGATCCAGCTCGTGGGAAACGGATATATAAATTCTGTGAGGAACGAGGATTTCCTTCCCTGCAGCGGCGCCTGGGCTTCCACGTTGCCTTTGGCACACGGTGCTCGAGCGGCGCTCTCAATGAACTGGGAAGAGCCAAATGACAGGAATGTTAATCACGACGCTTGATGCACCACCCTCACCCTTCACATACATCTTCCCCTCAGAGAAATATCCCTGACGGGTAGTCGAGTCTTAGGGGGAGAAACAAGTGCCCGCAAACTTAGGGTGAAATGCAGGTTTCACTCTGCCGTCTGAGAAACCTTGCCCTGCACGTGACTGAGATCACGGCGTGTTAGATCCGTACCCAGTCGCACATACAATTCCGCTGCTGGGCACACAGAGCTCCGGCAGAGCTCGAAGTTCCCAGAGCACGTGCAATACTCCTGGTGCCTGCAACAAGCAATGTCGTACACGGCACACTTGGACCTTGACGTCCTTTCAAGGAAAGGCCGCAGGGCAGGGTCATTGAATCGAGAGAGGGAAACACTTGGCTGCATTCCTCAGGTGAGACACAGGTCAAACTGTGCCGGCTGAAAAGCTCAGGGTCCCTTTGGGAAGCTCTTCGTTGTAGGCGGGACGGGAAGGCCTTTGCTTGCAGGCTGTGGCCATTGCCAGGCTAGGACGGAGGAAACACCGCCTATCCCAGCACGCTTGTTAGCACGCATGGGAGAGAACTCACGCCCTGTTTCAGTCCCCTGCCAGCCATACATACACGTCAAGGACAGTGTTCCCAGAGATACCTTCCTGTAAATGGGAGAGAGGAAGTTTGACTGGGCACAACTCAGCCTTGGCAGGCCGTCTGAGCAGCTTGCTCCCTTGATGGCTTTGGAGCAGAGAGCATCACGCAGCGTTCCGTGAAGCTCATGGTAGGCTGATTTTAGGGCTCTCGCCGACACTCCTCGGGCTCTAGCACTCTCAACCTCTTCCGGCCCTTACTGGCCTTCTCTGACACACCTCGGCGAGTACAGAGCTTAGGGCGACGCATTCCGTTTACGATGGGCAGCAGGAATTCACAGCAGTGTGTCAAGCCCTCCGGCCTTCTCTCCTTCGGCACGCAGAGGTTTTGCACTTCTTGCAAACACCTCAGCGGAGAGCCCAAAGTATTCCTGAGCTCTTCAACAATGTAGTGCTGCACTAGACTTCAAATATGTCTTCGCTGCGAGATACAGTAGAGCGTGTAGTCGTTGCTTCTGAAGGTGAGGAACGCTTCCCTAATGGGCTTTCAGGGTGAAACCTGCTGCGAGTGGCCGTCTGCAAGCCCTTGCGATCACATTCGTCAGCGGCTGTGGTGGCAGTCAAGTTCTGGCAGCAAATGGAAATATCAGCTCTCCCTGTTTACGAAACGCACCCCTCCGTGTGTCAAAGGCAAAAGTCTACCTTTCCTTCAGAGTCCTCAACCCTGTGAGACAAACATGGTGTGGGTGGCTCCATTCAAAGTGTTTCTCAGGATACCGGGGGAAACTTCCCATTCTAAGAGGGACGAATAGGCTCTGTTTCCTGTCCGGTCAAGTCCATTTCCAGGAACACATCAGAGTCCTTGGTCAAGCGCGTTGTGTGAATGGGCAGAGGAAGAAAGCACTCAGTGCTGGAGAAGGTTAGCTGGCTGACATTGCAGGCACAGTACGCAGCACTCTGTACTTGCACCTTGCCTGTGGCAAATGCATACATACTCTGATGAGGAAGAGACAAGCGGTGCAGGTCCTCTACTGGATTTCCCACTTATTTGTAGATGACAACAGAGGAGCTTGCCCATGGAACTTGAGACCGGCTTATGTGCAAGTCGACCCAAAATGGAAGAGCCGTTTCCTCCTGCCCCCGGGGACACGTTCCGCACTTTGCCTGGGCAGAGGCTGTGAGGCTTTGTTGATCCAGCTCGTGGGAAACGGATATATAAATTCTGTGAGGAACGAGGATTTCCTTCCCTGCAGCGGCGCCTGGGCTTCCACGTTGCCTTTGGCACACGGTGCTCGAGCGGCGCTCTCAATGAACTGGGAAGAGCCAAATGACAGGAATGTTAATCACGACGCTTCATGCACCACCCTCACCCTTCACATACATCTTCCCCTCAGAGAAATATCCCTGACGGGTAGTCGAGTCTTAGGGGGAGAAACAAGTGCCCGCAAACTTAGGGTGAAATGCAGGTTTCACTCTGCCGTCTGAGAAACCTTGCCCTGCACGTGACTGAGATCACGGCGTGTTAGATCCGTACCCAGTCGCACATACAATTCCGCTGCTGGGCACACAGAGCTCCGGCAGAGCTCGAAGTTCCCAGAGCACGTGCAATACTCCTGGTGCCTGCAACAAGCAATGTCGTACACGGCACACTTGGACCTTGACGTCCTTTCAAGGAAAGGCCGCAGGGCAGGGTCATTGAATCGAGAGAGGGAAACACTTGGCTGCATTCCTCAGGTGAGACACAGGTCAAACTGTGCCGGCTGAAAAGCTCAGGGTCCCTTTGGGAAGCTCTTCGTTGTAGGCGGGACGGGAAGGCCTTTGCTTGCAGGCTGTGGCCATTGCCAGGCTAGGACGGAGGAAACACCGCCTATCCCAGCACGCTTGTTAGCACGCATGGGAGAGAACTCACGCCCTGTTTCAGTCCCCTGCCAGCCATACATACACGTCAAGGACAGTGTTCCCAGAGATACCTTCCTGTAAATGGGAGAGAGGAAGTTTGACTGGGCACAACTCAGCCTTGGCAGGCCGTCTGAGCAGCTTGCTCCCTTGATGGCTTTGGAGCAGAGAGCATCACGCAGCGTTCCGTGAAGCTCATGGTAGGCTGATTTTAGGGCCCTCGCCGACACTCCTCGGGCTCTAGCACTCTCAACCTCTTCCGGCCCTTACTGGCCTTCTCTGACACACCTCGGCGAGTACAGAGCTTAGGGCGACGCATTCCGTTTACGATGGGCAGCAGGAATTCACAGCAGTGTGTCAAGCCCTCCGGCCTTCTCTCCTTCGGCACGCAGAGGTTTTGCACTTCTTGCAAACACCTCAGCGGAGAGCCCAAAGTATTCCTGAGCTCTTCAACAATGTAGTGCTGCACTAGACTTCAAATATGTCTTCGCTGCGAGATACAGTAGAGCGTGTAGTCGTTGCTTCTGAAGGTGAGGAACGCTTCCCTAATGGGCTTTCAGGGTGAAACCTGCTGCGAGTGGCCGTCTGCAAGCCCTTGCGATCACATTCGTCAGCGGCTGTGGTGGCAGTCAAGTTCTGGCAGCAAATGGAAATATCAGCTCTCCCTGTTTACGAAACGCACCCCTCCGTGTGTCAAAGGCAAAAGTCTACCTTTCCTTCAGAGTCCTCAACCCTGTGAGACAAACATGGTGTGGGTGGCTCCATTCAAAGTGTTTCTCAGGATACCGGGGGAAACTTCCCATTCTAAGAGGGACGAATAGGCTCTGTTTCCTGTCCGGTCAAGTCCATTTCCAGGAACACATCAGAGTCCTTGGTCAAGCGCGTTGTGTGAATGGGCAGAGGAAGAAAGCACTCAGTGCTGGAGAAGGTTAGCTGGCTGACATTGCAGGCACAGTACGCAGCACTCTGTACTTGCACCTTGCCTGTGGCAAATGCATACATACTCTGATGAGGAAGAGACAAGCGGTGCAGGTCCTCTACTGGATTTCCCACTTATTTGTAGATGACAACAGAGGAGCTTGCCCATGGAACTTGAGACCGGCTTATGTGCAAGTCGACCCAAAATGGAAGAGCCGTTTCCTCCTGCCCCCGGGGACACGTTCCGCACTTTGCCTGGGCAGAGGCTGTGAGGCTTTGTTGATCCAGCTCGTGGGAAACGGATATATAAATTCTGTGAGGAACGAGGATTTCCTTCCCTGCAGCGGCGCCTGGGCTTCCACGTTGCCTTTGGCACACGGTGCTCGAGCGGCGCTCTCAATGAACTGGGAAGAGCCAAATGACAGGAATGTTAATCACGACGCTTGATGCACCACCCTCACCCTTCACATACATCTTCCCCTCAGAGAAATATCCCTGACGGGTAGTCGAGTCTTAGGGGGAGAAACAAGTGCCCGCAAACTTAGGGTGAAATGCAGGTTTCACTCTGCCGTCTGAGAAACCTTGCCCTGCACGTGACTGAGATCACGGCGTGTTAGATCCGTACCCAGTCGCACATACAATTCCGCTGCTGGGCACACAGAGCTCCGGCAGAGCTCGAAGTTCCCAGAGCACGTGCAATACTCCTGGTGCCTGCAACAAGCAATGTCGTACACGGCACACTTGGACCTTGACGTCCTTTCAAGGAAAGGCCGCAGGGCAGGGTCATTGAATCGAGAGAGGGAAACACTTGGCTGCATTCCTCAGGTGAGACACAGGTCAAACTGTGCCGGCTGAAAAGCTCAGGGTCCCTTTGGGAAGCTCTTCGTTGTAGGCGGGACGGGAAGGCCTTTGCTTGCAGGCTGTGGCCATTGCCAGGCTAGGACGGAGGAAACACCGCCTATCCCAGCACGCTTGTTAGCACGCATGGGAGAGAACTCACGCCCTGTTTCAGTCCCCTGCCAGCCATACATACACGTCAAGGACAGTGTTCCCAGAGATACCTTCCTGTAAATGGGAGAGAGGAAGTTTGACTGGGCACAACTCAGCCTTGGCAGGCCGTCTGAGCAGCTTGCTCCCTTGATGGCTTTGGAGCAGAGAGCATCACGCAGCGTTCCGTGAAGCTCATGGTAGGCTGATTTTAGGGCTCTCGCCGACACTCCTCGGGCTCTAGCACTCTCAACCTCTTCCGGCCCTTACTGGCCTTCTCTGACACACCTCGGCGAGTACAGAGCTTAGGGCGACGCATTCCGTTTACGATGGGCAGCAGGAATTCACAGCAGTGTGTCAAGCCCTCCGGCCTTCTCTCCTTCGGCACGCAGAGGTTTTGCACTTCTTGCAAACACCTCAGCGGAGAGCCCAAAGTATTCCTGAGCTCTTCAACAATGTAGTGCTGCACTAGACTTCAAATATGTCTTCGCTGCGAGATACAGTAGAGCGTGTAGTCGTTGCTTCTGAAGGTGAGGAACGCTTCCCTAATGGGCTTTCAGGGTGAAACCTGCTGCGAGTGGCCGTCTGCAAGCCCTTGCGATCACATTCGTCAGCGGCTGTGGTGGCAGTCAAGTTCTGGCAGCAAATGGAAATATCGGCTCTCCCTGTTTACGAAACGCACCCCTCCGTGTGTCAAAGGCAAAAGTCTACCTTTCCTTCAGAGTCCTCAACCCTGTGAGACAAACATGGTGTGGGTGGCTCCATTCAAAGTGTTTCTCAGGATACCGGGGGAAACTTCCCATTCTAAGAGGGACGAATAGGCTCTGTTTCCTGTCCGGTCAAGTCCATTTCCAGGAACACATCAGAGTCCTTGGTCAAGCGCGTTGTGTGAATGGGCAGAGGAAGAAAGCACTCAGTGCTGGAGAAGGTTAGCTGGCTGACATTGCAGGCACAGTACGCAGCACTCTGTACTTGCACCTTGCCTGTGGCAAATGCATACATACTCTGATGAGGAAGAGACAAGCGGTGCAGGTCCTCTACTGGATTTCCCACTTATTTGTAGATGACAACAGAGGAGCTTGCCCATGGAACTTGAGACCGGCTTATGTGCAAGTCGACCCAAAATGGAAGAGCCGTTTCCTCCTGCCCCCGGGGACACGTTCCGCACTTTGCCTGGGCAGAGGCTGTGAGGCTTTGTTGATCCAGCTCGTGGGAAACGGATATATAAATTCTGTGAGGAACGAGGATTTCCTTCCCTGCAGCGGCGCCTGGGCTTCCACGTTGCCTTTGGCACACGGTGCTCGAGCGGCGCTCTCAATGAACTGGGAAGAGCCAAATGACAGGAATGTTAATCACGACGCTTCATGCACCACCCTCACCCTTCACATACATCTTCCCCTCAGAGAAATATCCCTGACGGGTAGTCGAGTCTTAGGGGGAGAAACAAGTGCCCGCAAACTTAGGGTGAAATGCAGGTTTCACTCTGCCGTCTGAGAAACCTTGCCCTGCACGTGACTGAGATCACGGCGTGTTAGATCCGTACCCAGTCGCACATACAATTCCGCTGCTGGGCACACAGAGCTCCGGCAGAGCTCGAAGTTCCCAGAGCACGTGCAATACTCCTGGTGCCTGCAACAAGCAATGTCGTACACGGCACACTTGGACCTTGACGTCCTTTCAAGGAAAGGCCGCAGGGCAGGGTCATTGAATCGAGAGAGGGAAACACTTGGCTGCATTCCTCAGGTGAGACACAGGTCAAACTGTGCCGGCTGAAAAGCTCAGGGTCCCTTTGGGAAGCTCTTCGTTGTAGGCGGGACGGGAAGGCCTTTGCTTGCAGGCTGTGGCCATTGCCAGGCTAGGACGGAGGAAACACCGCCTATCCCAGCACGCTTGTTAGCACGCATGGGAGAGAACTCACGCCCTGTTTCAGTCCCCTGCCAGCCATACATACACGTCAAGGACAGTGTTGCCAGAGATACCTTCCTGTAAATGGGAGAGAGGAAGTTTGACTGGGCACAACTCAGCCTTGGCAGGCCGTCTGAGCAGCTTGCTCCCTTGATGGCTTTGGAGCAGAGAGCATCACGCAGCGTTCCGTGAAGCTCATGGTAGGCTGATTTTAGGGCTCTCGCCGACACTCCTCGGGCTCTAGCACTCTCAACCTCTTCCGGCCCTTACTGGCCTTCTCTGACACACCTCGGCGAGTACAGAGCTTAGGGCGACGCATTCCGTTTACGATGGGCAGCAGGAATTCACAGCAGTGTGTCAAGCCCTCCGGCCTTCTCTCCTTCGGCACGCAGAGGTTTTGCACTTCTTGCAAACACCTCAGCGGAGAGCCCAAAGTATTCCTGAGCTCTTCAACAATGTAGTGCTGCACTAGACTTCAAATATGTCTTCGCTGCGAGATACAGTAGAGCGTGTAGTCGTTGCTTCTGAAGGTGAGGAACGCTTCCCTAATGGGCTTTCAGGGTGAAACCTGCTGCGAGTGGCCGTCTGCAAGCCCTTGCGATCACATTCGTCAGCGGCTGTGGTGGCAGTCAAGTTCTGGCAGCAAATGGAAATATCGGCTCTCCCTGTTTACGAAACGCACCCCTCCGTGTGTCAAAGGCAAAAGTCTACCTTTCCTTCAGAGTCCTCAACCCTGTGAGACAAACATGGTGTGGGTGGCTCCATTCAAAGTGTTTCTCAGGATACCGGGGGAAACTTCCCATTCTAAGAGGGACGAATAGGCTCTGTTTCCTGTCCGGTCAAGTCCATTTCCAGGAACACATCAGAGTCCTTGGTCAAGCGCGTTGTGTGAATGGGCAGAGGAAGAAAGCACTCAGTGCTGGAGAAGGTTAGCTGGCTGACATTGCAGGCACAGTACGCAGCACTCTGTACTTGCACCTTGCCTGTGGCAAATGCATACATACTCTGATGAGGAAGAGACAAGCGGTGCAGGTCCTCTACTGGATTTCCCACTTATTTGTAGATGACAACAGAGGAGCTTGCCCATGGAACTTGAGACCGGCTTATGTGCAAGTCGACCCAAAATGGAAGAGCCGTTTCCTCCTGCCCCCGGGGACACGTTCCGCACTTTGCCTGGGCAGAGGCTGTGAGGCTTTGTTGATCCAGCTCGTGGGAAACGGATATATAAATTCTGTGAGGAACGAGGATTTCCTTCCCTGCAGCGGCGCCTGGGCTTCCACGTTGCCTTTGGCACACGGTGCTCGAGCGGCGCTCTCAATGAACTGGGAAGAGCCAAATGACAGGAATGTTAATCACGACGCTTGATGCACCACCCTCACCCTTCACATACATCTTCCCCTCAGAGAAATATCCCTGACGGGTAGTCGAGTCTTAGGGGGAGAAACAAGTGCCCGCAAACTTAGGGTGAAATGCAGGTTTCACTCTGCCGTCTGAGAAACCTTGCCCTGCACGTGACTGAGATCACGGCGTGTTAGATCCGTACCCAGTCGCACATACAATTCCGCTGCTGGGCACACAGAGCTCCGGCAGAGCTCGAAGTTCCCAGAGCACGTGCAATACTCCTGGTGCCTGCAACAAGCAATGTCGTACACGGCACACTTGGACCTTGACGTCCTTTCAAGGAAAGGCCGCAGGGCAGGGTCATTGAATCGAGAGAGGGAAACACTTGGCTGCATTCCTCAGGTGAGACACAGGTCAAACTGTGCCGGCTGAAAAGCTCAGGGTCCCTTTGGGAAGCTCTTCGTTGTAGGCGGGACGGGAAGGCCTTTGCTTGCAGGCTGTGGCCATTGCCAGGCTAGGACGGAGGAAACACCGCCTATCCCAGCACGCTTGTTAGCACGCATGGGAGAGAACTCACGCCCTGTTTCAGTCCCCTGCCAGCCATACATACACGTCAAGGACAGTGTTCCCAGAGATACCTTCCTGTAAATGGGAGAGAGGAAGTTTGACTGGGCACAACTCAGCCTTGGCAGGCCGTCTGAGCAGCTTGCTCCCTTGATGGCTTTGGAGCAGAGAGCATCACGCAGCGTTCCGTGAAGCTCATGGTAGGCTGATTTTAGGGCTCTCGCCGACACTCCTCGGGCTCTAGCACTCTCAACCTCTTCCGGCCCTTACTGGCCTTCTCTGACACACCTCGGCGAGTACAGAGCTTAGGGCGACGCATTCCGTTTACGATGGGCAGCAGGAATTCACAGCAGTGTGTCAAGCCCTCCGGCCTTCTCTCCTTCGGCACGCAGAGGTTTTGCACTTCTTGCAAACACCTCAGCGGAGAGCCCAAAGTATTCCTGAGCTCTTCAACAATGTAGTGCTGCACTAGACTTCAAATATGTCTTCGCTGCGAGATACAGTAGAGCGTGTAGTCGTTGCTTCTGAAGGTGAGGAACGCTTCCCTAATGGGCTTTCAGGGTGAAACCTGCTGCGAGTGGCCGTCTGCAAGCCCTTGCGATCACATTCGTCAGCGGCTGTGGTGGCAGTCAAGTTCTGGCAGCAAATGGAAATATCGGCTCTCCCTGTTTACGAAACGCACCCCTCCGTGTGTCAAAGGCAAAAGTCTACCTTTCCTTCAGAGTCCTCAACCCTGTGAGACAAACATGGTGTGGGTGGCTCCATTCAAAGTGTTTCTCAGGATACCGGGGGAAACTTCCCATTCTAAGAGGGACGAATAGGCTCTGTTTCCTGTCCGGTCAAGTCCATTTCCAGGAACACATCAGAGTCCTTGGTCAAGCGCGTTGTGTGAATGGGCAGAGGAAGAAAGCACTCAGTGCTGGAGAAGGTTAGCTGGCTGACATTGCAGGCACAGTACGCAGCACTCTGTACTTGCACCTTGCCTGTGGCAAATGCATACATACTCTGATGAGGAAGAGACAAGCGGTGCAGGTCCTCTACTGGATTTCCCACTTATTTGTAGATGACAACAGAGGAGCTTGCCCATGGAACTTGAGACCGGCTTATGTGCAAGTCGACCCAAAATGGAAGAGCCGTTTCCTCCTGCCCCCGGGGACACGTTCCGCACTTTGCCTGGGCAGAGGCTGTGAGGCTTTGTTGATCCAGCTCGTGGGAAACGGATATATAAATTCTGTGAGGAACGAGGATTTCCTTCCCTGCAGCGGCGCCTGGGCTTCCACGTTGCCTTTGGCACACGGTGCTCGAGCGGCGCTCTCAATGAACTGGGAAGAGCCAAATGACAGGAATGTTAATCACGACGCTTCATGCACCACCCTCACCCTTCACATACATCTTCCCCTCAGAGAAATATCCCTGACGGGTAGTCGAGTCTTAGGGGGAGAAACAAGTGCCCGCAAACTTAGGGTGAAATGCAGGTTTCACTCTGCCGTCTGAGAAACCTTGCCCTGCACGTGACTGAGATCACGGCGTGTTAGATCCGTACCCAGTCGCACATACAATTCCGCTGCTGGGCACACAGAGCTCCGGCAGAGCTCGAAGTTCCCAGAGCACGTGCAATACTCCTGGTGCCTGCAACAAGCAATGTCGTACACGGCACACTTGGACCTTGACGTCCTTTCAAGGAAAGGCCGCAGGGCAGGGTCATTGAATCGAGAGAGGGAAACACTTGGCTGCATTCCTCAGGTGAGACACAGGTCAAACTGTGCCGGCTGAAAAGCTCAGGGTCCCTTTGGGAAGCTCTTCGTTGTAGGCGGGACGGGAAGGCCTTTGCTTGCAGGCTGTGGCCATTGCCAGGCTAGGACGGAGGAAACACCGCCTATCCCAGCACGCTTGTTAGCACGCATGGGAGAGAACTCACGCCCTGTTTCAGTCCCCTGCCAGCCATACATACACGTCAAGGACAGTGTTGCCAGAGATACCTTCCTGTAAATGGGAGAGAGGAAGTTTGACTGGGCACAACTCAGCCTTGGCAGGCCGTCTGAGCAGCTTGCTCCCTTGATGGCTTTGGAGCAGAGAGCATCACGCAGCGTTCCGTGAAGCTCATGGTAGGCTGATTTTAGGGCTCTCGCCGACACTCCTCGGGCTCTAGCACTCTCAACCTCTTCCGGCCCTTACTGGCCTTCTCTGACACACCTCGGCGAGTACAGAGCTTAGGGCGACGCATTCCGTTTACGATGGGCAGCAGGAATTCACAGCAGTGTGTCAAGCCCTCCGGCCTTCTCTCCTTCGGCACGCAGAGGTTTTGCACTTCTTGCAAACACCTCAGCGGAGAGCCCAAAGTATTCCTGAGCTCTTCAACAATGTAGTGCTGCACTAGACTTCAAATATGTCTTCGCTGCGAGATACAGTAGAGCGTGTAGTCGTTGCTTCTGAAGGTGAGGAACGCTTCCCTAATGGGCTTTCAGGGTGAAACCTGCTGCGAGTGGCCGTCTGCAAGCCCTTGCGATCACATTCGTCAGCGGCTGTGGTGGCAGTCAAGTTCTGGCAGCAAATGGAAATATCGGCTCTCCCTGTTTACGAAACGCACCCCTCCGTGTGTCAAAGGCAAAAGTCTACCTTTCCTTCAGAGTCCTCAACCCTGTGAGACAAACATGGTGTGGGTGGCTCCATTCAAAGTGTTTCTCAGGATACCGGGGGAAACTTCCCATTCTAAGAGGGACGAATAGGCTCTGTTTCCTGTCCGGTCAAGTCCATTTCCAGGAACACATCAGAGTCCTTGGTCAAGCGCGTTGTGTGAATGGGCAGAGGAAGAAAGCACTCAGTGCTGGAGAAGGTTAGCTGGCTGACATTGCAGGCACAGTACGCAGCACTCTGTACTTGCACCTTGCCTGTGGCAAATGCATACATACTCTGATGAGGAAGAGACAAGCGGTGCAGGTCCTCTACTGGATTTCCCACTTATTTGTAGATGACAACAGAGGAGCTTGCCCATGGAACTTGAGACCGGCTTATGTGCAAGTCGACCCAAAATGGAAGAGCCGTTTCCTCCTGCCCCCGGGGACACGTTCCGCACTTTGCCTGGGCAGAGGCTGTGAGGCTTTGTTGATCCAGCTCGTGGGAAACGGATATATAAATTCTGTGAGGAACGAGGATTTCCTTCCCTGCAGCGGCGCCTGGGCTTCCACGTTGCCTTTGGCACACGGTGCTCGAGCGGCGCTCTCAATGAACTGGGAAGAGCCAAATGACAGGAATGTTAATCACGACGCTTCATGCACCACCCTCACCCTTCACATACATCTTCCCCTCAGAGAAATATCCCTGACGGGTAGTCGAGTCTTAGGGGGAGAAACAAGTGCCCGCAAACTTAGGGTGAAATGCAGGTTTCACTCTGCCGTCTGAGAAACCTTGCCCTGCACGTGACTGAGATCACGGCGTGTTAGATCCGTACCCAGTCGCACATACAATTCCGCTGGTGGGCACACAGAGCTCCGGCAGAGCTCGAAGTTCCCAGAGCACGTGCAATACTCCTGGTGCCTGCAACAAGCAATGTCGTACACGGCACACTTGGACCTTGACGTCCTTTCAAGGAAAGGCCGCAGGGCAGGGTCATTGAATCGAGAGAGGGAAACACTTGGCTGCATTCCTCAGGTGAGACACAGGTCAAACTGTGCCGGCTGAAAAGCTCAGGTTCCCTTTGGGAAGCTCTTCGTTGTAGGCGGGACGGGAAGGCCTTTGCTTGCAGGCTGTGGCCATTGCCAGGCTAGGACGGAGGAAACACCGCCTATCCCAGCACGCTTGTTAGCACGCATGGGAGAGAACTCACGCCCTGTTTCAGTCCCCTGCCAGCCATACATACACGTCAAGGACAGTGTTGCCAGAGATACCTTCCTGTAAATGGGAGAGAGGAAGTTTGACTGGGCACAACTCAGCCTTGGCAGGCCGTCTGAGCAGCTTGCTCCCTTGATGGCTTTGGAGCAGAGAGCATCACGCAGCGTTCCGTGAAGCTCATGGTAGGCTGATTTTAGGGCTCTCGCCGACACTCCTCGGGCTCTAGCACTCTCAACCTCTTCCGGCCCTTACTGGCCTTCTCTGACACACCTCGGCGAGTACAGAGCTTAGGGCGACGCATTCCGTTTACGATGGGCAGCAGGAATTCACAGCAGTGTGTCAAGCCCTCCGGCCTTCTCTCCTTCGGCACGCAGAGGTTTTGCACTTCTTGCAAACACCTCAGCGGAGAGCCCAAAGTATTCCTGAGCTCTTCAACAATGTAGTGCTGCACTAGACTTCAAATATGTCTTCGCTGCGAGATACAGTAGAGCGTGTAGTCGTTGCTTCTGAAGGTGAGGAACGCTTCCCTAATGGGCTTTCAGGGTGAAACCTGCTGCGAGTGGCCGTCTGCAAGCCCTTGCGATCACATTCGTCAGCGGCTGTGGTGGCAGTCAAGTTCTGGCAGCAAATGGAAATATCGGCTCTCCCTGTTTACGAAACGCACCCCTCCGTGTGTCAAAGGCAAAAGTCTACCTTTCCTTCAGAGTCCTCAACCCTGTGAGACAAACATGGTGTGGGTGGCTCCATTCAAAGTGTTTCTCAGGATACCGGGGGAAACTTCCCATTCTAAGAGGGACGAATAGGCTCTGTTTCCTGTCCGGTCAAGTCCATTTCCAGGAACACATCAGAGTCCTTGGTCAAGCGCGTTGTGTGAATGGGCAGAGGAAGAAAGCACTCAGTGCTGGAGAAGGTTAGCTGGCTGACATTGCAGGCACAGTACGCAGCACTCTGTACTTGCACCTTGCCTGTGGCAAATGCATACATACTCTGATGAGGAAGAGACAAGCGGTGCAGGTCCTCTACTGGATTTCCCACTTATTTGTAGATGACAACAGAGGAGCTTGCCCATGGAACTTGAGACCGGCTTATGTGCAAGTCGACCCAAAATGGAAGAGCCGTTTCCTCCTGCCCCCGGGGACACGTTCCGGACTTTGCCTGGGCAGAGGCTGTGAGGCTTTGTTGATCCAGCTCGTGGGAAACGGATATATAAATTCTGTGAGGAACGAGGATTTCCTTCCCTGCAGCGGCGCCTGGGCTTCCACGTTGCCTTTGGGACACGGTGCTCGAGCGGCGCTCTCAATGAACTGGAAAGAGCCAAATGACAGGAATGTTAATCACGACGCTTCATGCACCACCCTCACCCTTCACATACATCTTCCCCTCAGAGAAATATCCCTGACGGGTAGTCGAGTCTTAGGGGGAGAAACAAGTGCCCGCAAACTTAGGGTGAAATGCAGGTTTCACTCTGCCGTCTGAGAAACCTTGCCCTGCACGTGACTGAGATCACGGCGTGTTAGATCCGTACCCAGTCGCACATACAATTCCGCTGGTGGGCACACAGAGCTCCGGCAGAGCTCGAAGTTCCCAGAGCACGTGCAATACTCCTGGTGCCTGCAACAAGCAATGTCGTACACGGCACACTTGGACCTTGACGTCCTTTCAAGGAAAGGCCGCAGGGCAGGGTCATTGAATCGAGAGAGGGAAACACTTGGCTGCATTCCTCAGGTGAGACACAGGTCAAACTGTGCCGGCTGAAAAGCTCAGGTTCCCTTTGGGAAGCTCTTCGTTGTAGGCGGGACGGGAAGGCCTTTGCTTGCAGGCTGTGGCCATTGCCAGGCTAGGACGGAGGAAACACCGCCTATCCCAGCACGCTTGTTAGCACGCATGGGAGAGAACTCACGCCCTGTTTCAGTCCCCTGCCAGCCATACATACACGTCAAGGACAGTGTTGCCAGAGATACCTTCCTGTAAATGGGAGAGAGGAAGTTTGACTGGGCACAACTCAGCCTTGGCAGGCCGTCTGAGCAGCTTGCTCCCTTGATGGCTTTGGAGCAGAGAGCATCACGCAGCGTTCCGTGAAGCTCATGGTAGGCTGATTTTAGGGCTCTCGCCGACACTCCTCGGGCTCTAGCACTCTCAACCTCTTCCGGCCCTTACTGGCCTTCTCTGACACACCTCGGCGAGTACAGAGCTTAGGGCGACGCATTCCGTTTACGATGGGCAGCAGGAATTCACAGCAGTGTGTCAAGCCCTCCGGCCTTCTCTCCTTCGGCACGCAGAGGTTTTGCACTTCTTGCAAACACCTCAGCGGAGAGCCCAAAGTATTCCTGAGCTCTTCAACAATGTAGTGCTGCACTAGACTTCAAATATGTCTTCGCTGCGAGATACAGTAGAGCGTGTAGTCGTTGCTTCTGAAGGTGAGGAACGCTTCCCTAATGGGCTTTCAGGGTGAAACCTGCTGCGAGTGGCCGTCTGCAAGCCCTTGCGATCACATTCGTCAGCGGCTGTGGTGGCAGTCAAGTTCTGGCAGCAAATGGAAATATCGGCTCTCCCTGTTTACGAAACGCACCCCTCCGTGTGTCAAAGGCAAAAGTCTACCTTTCCTTCAGAGTCCTCAACCCTGTGAGACAAACATGGTGTGGGTGGCTCCATTCAAAGTGTTTCTCAGGATACCGGGGGAAACTTCCCATTCTAAGAGGGACGAATAGGCTCTGTTTCCTGTCCGGTCAAGTCCATTTCCAGGAACACATCAGAGTCCTTGGTCAAGCGCGTTGTGTGAATGGGCAGAGGAAGAAAGCACTCAGTGCTGGAGAAGGTTAGCTGGCTGACATTGCAGGCACAGTACGCAGCACTCTGTACTTGCACCTTGCCTGTGGCAAATGCATACATACTCTGATGAGGAAGAGACAAGCGGTGCAGGTCCTCTACTGGATTTCCCACTTATTTGTAGATGACAACAGAGGAGCTTGCCCATGGAACTTGAGACCGGCTTATGTGCAAGTCGACCCAAAATGGAAGAGCCGTTTCCTCCTGCCCCCGGGGACACGTTCCGCACTTTGCCTGGGCAGAGGCTGTGAGGCTTTGTTGATCCAGCTCGTGGGAAACGGATATATAAATTCTGTGAGGAACGAGGATTTCCTTCCCTGCAGCGGCGCCTGGGCTTCCACGTTGCCTTTGGCACACGGTGCTCGAGCGGCGCTCTCAATGAACTGGGAAGAGCCAAATGACAGGAATGTTAATCACGACGCTTCATGCACCACCCTCACCCTTCACATACATCTTCCCCTCAGAGAAATATCCCTGACGGGTAGT
This sequence comes from Eubalaena glacialis, assembly GCF_028564815.1. NCBI lineage: Eukaryota > Metazoa > Chordata > Mammalia > Artiodactyla > Balaenidae > Eubalaena > Eubalaena glacialis. The sequence continues at coordinate 35,704,909 of NC_083734.1, read as the reverse complement.
CGAGTCTTAGGGGGAGAAACAAGTGCCCGCAAACTTAGGGTGAAATGCAGGTTTCACTCTGCCGTCTGAGAAACCTTGCCCTGCACGTGACTGAGATCACGGCGTGTTAGATCCGTACCCAGTCGCACATACAATTCCGCTGCTGGGCACACAGAGCTCCGGCAGAGCTCGAAGTTCCCAGAGCACGTGCAATACTCCTGGTGCCTGCAACAAGCAATGTCGTACACGGCACACTTGGACCTTGACGTCCTTTCAAGGAAAGGCCGCAGGGCAGGGTCATTGAATCGAGAGAGGGAAACACTTGGCTGCATTCCTCAGGTGAGACACAGGTCAAACTGTGCCGGCTGAAAAGCTCAGGTTCCCTTTGGGAAGCTCTTCGTTGTAGGCGGGACGGGAAGGCCTTTGCTTGCAGGCTGTGGCCATTGCCAGGCTAGGACGGAGGAAACACCGCCTATCCCAGCACGCTTGTTAGCACGCATGGGAGAGAACTCACGCCCTGTTTCAGTCCCCTGCCAGCCATACATACACGTCAAGGACAGTGTTGCCAGAGATACCTTCCTGTAAATGGGAGAGAGGAAGTTTGACTGGGCACAACTCAGCCTTGGCAGGCCGTCTGAGCAGCTTGCTCCCTTGATGGCTTTGGAGCAGAGAGCATCACGCAGCGTTCCGTGAAGCTCATGGTAGGCTGATTTTAGGGCTCTCGCCGACACTCCTCGGGCTCTAGCACTCTCAACCTCTTCCGGCCCTTACTGGCCTTCTCTGACACACCTCGGCGAGTACAGAGCTTAGGGCGACGCATTCCGTTTACGATGGGCAGCAGGAATTCACAGCAGTGTGTCAAGCCCTCCGGCCTTCTCTCCTTCGGCACGCAGAGGTTTTGCACTTCTTGCAAACACCTCAGCGGAGAGCCCAAAGTATTCCTGAGCTCTTCAACAATGTAGTGCTGCACTAGACTTCAAATATGTCTTCGCTGCGAGATACAGTAGAGCGTGTAGTCGTTGCTTCTGAAGGTGAGGAACGCTTCCCTAATGGGCTTTCAGGGTGAAACCTGCTGCGAGTGGCCGTCTGCAAGCCCTTGCGATCACATTCGTCAGCGGCTGTGGTGGCAGTCAAGTTCTGGCAGCAAATGGAAATATCGGCTCTCCCTGTTTACGAAACGCACCCCTCCGTGTGTCAAAGGCAAAAGTCTACCTTTCCTTCAGAGTCCTCAACCCTGTGAGACAAACATGGTGTGGGTGGCTCCATTCAAAGTGTTTCTCAGGATACCGGGGGAAACTTCCCATTCTAAGAGGGACGAATAGGCTCTGTTTCCTGTCCGGTCAAGTCCATTTCCAGGAACACATCAGAGTCCTTGGTCAAGCGCGTTGTGTGAATGGGCAGAGGAAGAAAGCACTCAGTGCTGGAGAAGGTTAGCTGGCTGACATTGCAGGCACAGTACGCAGCACTCTGTACTTGCACCTTGCCTGTGGCAAATGCATACATACTCTGATGAGGAAGAGACAAGCGGTGCAGGTCCTCTACTGGATTTCCCACTTATTTGTAGATGACAACAGAGGAGCTTGCCCATGGAACTTGAGACCGGCTTATGTGCAAGTCGACCCAAAATGGAAGAGCCGTTTCCTCCTGCCCCCGGGGACACGTTCCGCACTTTGCCTGGGCAGAGGCTGTGAGGCTTTGTTGATCCAGCTCGTGGGAAACGGATATATAAATTCTGTGAGGAACGAGGATTTCCTTCCCTGCAGCGGCGCCTGGGCTTCCACGTTGCCTTTGGCACACGGTGCTCGAGCGGCGCTCTCAATGAACTGGGAAGAGCCAAATGACAGGAATGTTAATCACGACGCTTCATGCACCACCCTCACCCTTCACATACATCTTCCCCTCAGAGAAATATCCCTGACGGGTAGTCGAGTCTTAGGGGGAGAAACAAGTGCCCGCAAACTTAGGGTGAAATGCAGGTTTCACTCTGCCGTCTGAGAAACCTTGCCCTGCACGTGACTGAGATCACGGCGTGTTAGATCCGTACCCAGTCGCACATACAATTCCGCTGCTGGGCACACAGAGCTCCGGCAGAGCTCGAAGTTCCCAGAGCACGTGCAATACTCCTGGTGCCTGCAACAAGCAATGTCGTACACGGCACACTTGGACCTTGACGTCCTTTCAAGGAAAGGCCGCAGGGCAGGGTCATTGAATCGAGAGAGGGAAACACTTGGCTGCATTCCTCAGGTGAGACACAGGTCAAACTGTGCCGGCTGAAAAGCTCAGGTTCCCTTTGGGAAGCTCTTCGTTGTAGGCGGGACGGGAAGGCCTTTGCTTGCAGGCTGTGGCCATTGCCAGGCTAGGACGGAGGAAACACCGCCTATCCCAGCACGCTTGTTAGCACGCATGGGAGAGAACTCACGCCCTGTTTCAGTCCCCTGCCAGCCATACATACACGTCAAGGACAGTGTTGCCAGAGATACCTTCCTGTAAATGGGAGAGAGGAAGTTTGACTGGGCACAACTCAGCCTTGGCAGGCCGTCTGAGCAGCTTGCTCCCTTGATGGCTTTGGAGCAGAGAGCATCACGCAGCGTTCCGTGAAGCTCATGGTAGGCTGATTTTAGGGCTCTCGCCGACACTCCTCGGGCTCTAGCACTCTCAACCTCTTCCGGCCCTTACTGGCCTTCTCTGACACACCTCGGCGAGTACAGAGCTTAGGGCGACGCATTCCGTTTACGATGGGCAGCAGGAATTCACAGCAGTGTGTCAAGCCCTCCGGCCTTCTCTCCTTCGGCACGCAGAGGTTTTGCACTTCTTGCAAACACCTCAGCGGAGAGCCCAAAGTATTCCTGAGCTCTTCAACAATGTAGTGCTGCACTAGACTTCAAATATGTCTTCGCTGCGAGATACAGTAGAGCGTGTAGTCGTTGCTTCTGAAGGTGAGGAACGCTTCCCTAATGGGCTTTCAGGGTGAAACCTGCTGCGAGTGGCCGTCTGCAAGCCCTTGCGATCACATTCGTCAGCGGCTGTGGTGGCAGTCAAGTTCTGGCAGCAAATGGAAATATCGGCTCTCCCTGTTTACGAAACGCACCCCTCCGTGTGTCAAAGGCAAAAGTCTACCTTTCCTTCAGAGTCCTCAACCCTGTGAGACAAACATGGTGTGGGTGGCTCCATTCAAAGTGTTTCTCAGGATACCGGGGGAAACTTCCCATTCTAAGAGGGACGAATAGGCTCTGTTTCCTGTCCGGTCAAGTCCATTTCCAGGAACACATCAGAGTCCTTGGTCAAGCGCGTTGTGTGAATGGGCAGAGGAAGAAAGCACTCAGTGCTGGAGAAGGTTAGCTGGCTGACATTGCAGGCACAGTACGCAGCACTCTGTACTTGCACCTTGCCTGTGGCAAATGCATACATACTCTGATGAGGAAGAGACAAGCGGTGCAGGTCCTCTACTGGATTTCCCACTTATTTGTAGATGACAACAGAGGAGCTTGCCCATGGAACTTGAGACCGGCTTATGTGCAAGTCGACCCAAAATGGAAGAGCCGTTTCCTCCTGCCCCCGGGGACACGTTCCGGACTTTGCCTGGGCAGAGGCTGTGAGGCTTTGTTGATCCAGCTCGTGGGAAACGGATATATAAATTCTGTGAGGAACGAGGATTTCCTTCCCTGCAGCGGCGCCTGGGCTTCCACGTTGCCTTTGGCACACGGTGCTCGAGCGGCGCTCTCAATGAACTGGGAAGAGCCAAATGACAGGAATGTTAATCACGACGCTTCATGCACCACCCTCACCCTTCACATACATCTTCCCCTCAGAGAAATATCCCTGACGGGTAGTCGAGTCTTAGGGGGAGAAACAAGTGCCCGCAAACTTAGGGTGAAATGCAGGTTTCACTCTGCCGTCTGAGAAACCTTGCCCTGCACGTGACTGAGATCACGGCGTGTTAGATCCGTACCCAGTCGCACATACAATTCCGCTGCTGGGCACACAGAGCTCCGGCAGAGCTCGAAGTTCCCAGAGCACGTGCAATACTCCTGGTGCCTGCAACAAGCAATGTCGTACACGGCACACTTGGACCTTGACGTCCTTTCAAGGAAAGGCCGCAGGGCAGGGTCATTGAATCGAGAGAGGGAAACACTTGGCTGCATTCCTCAGGTGAGACACAGGTCAAACTGTGCCGGCTGAAAAGCTCAGGTTCCCTTTGGGAAGCTCTTCGTTGTAGGCGGGACGGGAAGGCCTTTGCTTGCAGGCTGTGGCCATTGCCAGGCTAGGACGGAGGAAACACCGCCTATCCCAGCACGCTTGTTAGCACGCATGGGAGAGAACTCACGCCCTGTTTCAGTCCCCTGCCAGCCATACATACACGTCAAGGACAGTGTTCCCAGAGATACCTTCCTGTAAATGGGAGAGAGGAAGTTTGACTGGGCACAACTCAGCCTTGGCAGGCCGTCTGAGCAGCTTGCTCCCTTGATGGCTTTGGAGCAGAGAGCATCACGCAGCGTTCCGTGAAGCTCATGGTAGGCTGATTTTAGGGCTCTCGCCGACACTCCTCGGGCTCTAGCACTCTCAACCTCTTCCGGCCCTTACTGGCCTTCTCTGACACACCTCGGCGAGTACAGAGCTTAGGGCGACGCATTCCGTTTACGATGGGCAGCAGGAATTCACAGCAGTGTGTCAAGCCCTCCGGCCTTCTCTCCTTCGGCACGCAGAGGTTTTGCACTTCTTGCAAACACCTCAGCGGAGAGCCCAAAGTATTCCTGAGCTCTTCAACAATGTAGTGCTGCACTAGACTTCAAATATGTCTTCGCTGCGAGATACAGTAGAGCGTGTAGTCGTTGCTTCTGAAGGTGAGGAACGCTTCCCTAATGGGCTTTCAGGGTGAAACCTGCTGCGAGTGGCCGTCTGCAAGCCCTTGCGATCACATTCGTCAGCGGCTGCGGTGGCAGTCAAGTTCTGGCAGCAAATGGAAATATCAGCTCTCCCTGTTTACGAAACGCACCCCTCCGTGTGTCAAAGGCAAAAGTCTACCTTTCCTTCAGAGTGCTCAACCCTGTGAGACAAACATGGTGTGGGTGGCTCCATTCAAAGTGTTTCTCAGGATACCGGGGGAAACTTCCCATTCTAAGAGGGACGAATAGGCTCTGTTTCCTGTCCGGTCAAGTCCATTTCCAGGAACACATCAGAGTCCTTGGTCAAGCGCGTTGTGTGAATGGGCAGAGGAAGAAAGCACTCAGTGCTGGAGAAGGTTAGCTGGCTGACATTGCAGGCACAGTACGCAGCACTCTGTACTTGCACCTTGCCTGTGGCAAATGCATACATACTCTGATGAGGAAGAGACAAGCGGTGCAGGTCCTCTACTGGATTTCCCACTTATTTGTAGATGACAACAGAGAAGCTTGCCCATGGAACTTGAGACCGGCTTATGTGCAAGTCGACCCAAAATGGAAGAGCCGTTTCCTCCTGCCCCCGGGGACACGTTCCGCACTTTGCCTGGGCAGAGGCTGTGAGGCTTTGTTGATCCAGCTCGTGGGAAACGGATATATAAATTCTGTGAGGAACGAGGATTTCCTTCCCTGCAGCGGCGCCTGGGCTTCCACGTTGCCTTTGGCACACGGTGCTCGAGCGGCGCTCTCAATGAACTGGGAAGAGCCAAATGACAGGAATGTTAATCACGACGCTTGATGCACCACCCTCACCCTTCACATACATCTTCCCCTCAGAGAAATATCCCTGACGGGTAGTCGAGTCTTAGGGGGAGAAACAAGTGCCCGCAAACTTAGGGTGAAATGCAGGTTTCACTCTGCCGTCTGAGAAACCTTGCCCTGCACGTGACTGAGATCACGGCGTGTTAGATCCGTACCCAGTCGCACATACAATTCCGCTGGTGGGCACACAGAGCTCCGGCAGAGCTCGAAGTTCCCAGAGCACGTGCAATACTCCTGGTGCCTGCAACAAGCAATGTCGTACACGGCACACTTGGACCTTGACGTCCTTTCAAGGAAAGGCCGCAGGGCAGGGTCATTGAATCGAGAGAGGGAAACACTTGGCTGCATTCCTCAGGTGAGACACAGGTCAAACTGTGCCGGCTGAAAAGCTCAGGTTCCCTTTGGGAAGCTCTTCGTTGTAGGCGGGACGGGAAGGCCTTTGCTTGCAGGCTGTGGCCATTGCCAGGCTAGGACGGAGGAAACACCGCCTATCCCAGCACGCTTGTTAGCACGCATGGGAGAGAACTCACGCCCTGTTTCAGTCCCCTGCCAGCCATACATACACGTCAAGGACAGTGTTGCCAGAGATACCTTCCTGTAAATGGGAGAGAGGAAGTTTGACTGGGCACAACTCAGCCTTGGCAGGCCGTCTGAGCAGCTTGCTCCCTTGATGGCTTTGGAGCAGAGAGCATCACGCAGCGTTCCGTGAAGCTCATGGTAGGCTGATTTTAGGGCTCTCGCCGACACTCCTCGGGCTCTAGCACTCTCAACCTCTTCCGGCCCTTACTGGCCTTCTCTGACACACCTCGGCGAGTACAGAGCTTAGGGCGACGCATTCCGTTTACGATGGGCAGCAGGAATTCACAGCAGTGTGTCAAGCCCTCCGGCCTTCTCTCCTTCGGCACGCAGAGGTTTTGCACTTCTTGCAAACACCTCAGCGGAGAGCCCAAAGTATTCCTGAGCTCTTCAACAATGTAGTGCTGCACTAGACTTCAAATATGTCTTCGCTGCGAGATACAGTAGAGCGTGTAGTCGTTGCTTCTGAAGGTGAGGAACGCTTCCCTAATGGGCTTTCAGGGTGAAACCTGCTGCGAGTGGCCGTCTGCAAGCCCTTGCGATCACATTCGTCAGCGGCTGCGGTGGCAGTCAAGTTCTGGCAGCAAATGGAAATATCAGCTCTCCCTGTTTACGAAACGCACCCCTCCGTGTGTCAAAGGCAAAAGTCTACCTTTCCTTCAGAGTGCTCAACCCTGTGAGACAAACATGGTGTGGGTGGCTCCATTCAAAGTGTTTCTCAGGATACCGGGGGAAACTTCCCATTCTAAGAGGGACGAATAGGCTCTGTTTCCTGTCCGGTCAAGTCCATTTCCAGGAACACATCAGAGTCCTTGGTCAAGCGCGTTGTGTGAATGGGCAGAGGAAGAAAGCACTCAGTGCTGGAGAAGGTTAGCTGGCTGACATTGCAGGCACAGTACGCAGCACTCTGTACTTGCACCTTGCCTGTGGCAAATGCATACATACTCTGATGAGGAAGAGACAAGCGGTGCAGGTCCTCTACTGGATTTCCCACTTATTTGTAGATGACAACAGAGAAGCTTGCCCATGGAACTTGAGACCGGCTTATGTGCAAGTCGACCCAAAATGGAAGAGCCGTTTCCTCCTGCCCCCGGGGACACGTTCCGCACTTTGCCTGGGCAGAGGCTGTGAGGCTTTGTTGATCCAGCTCGTGGGAAACGGATATATAAATTCTGTGAGGAACGAGGATTTCCTTCCCTGCAGCGGCGCCTGGGCTTCCACGTTGCCTTTGGCACACGGTGCTCGAGCGGCGCTCTCAATGAACTGGGAAGAGCCAAATGACAGGAATGTTAATCACGACGCTTCATGCACCACCCTCACCCTTCACATACATCTTCCCCTCAGAGAAATATCCCTGACGGGTAGTCGAGTCTTAGGGGGAGAAACAAGTGCCCGCAAACTTAGGGTGAAATGCAGGTTTCACTCTGCCGTCTGAGAAACCTTGCCCTGCACGTGACTGAGATCACGGCGTGTTAGATCCGTACCCAGTCGCACATACAATTCCGCTGCTGGGCACACAGAGCTCCGGCAGAGCTCGAAGTTCCCAGAGCACGTGCAATACTCCTGGTGCCTGCAACAAGCAATGTCGTACACGGCACACTTGGACCTTGACGTCCTTTCAAGGAAAGGCCGCAGGGCAGGGTCATTGAATCGAGAGAGGGAAACACTTGGCTGCATTCCTCAGGTGAGACACAGGTCAAACTGTGCCGGCTGAAAAGCTCAGGTTCCCTTTGGGAAGCTCTTCGTTGTAGGCGGGACGGGAAGGCCTTTGCTTGCAGGCTGTGGCCATTGCCAGGCTAGGACGGAGGAAACACCGCCTATCCCAGCACGCTTGTTAGCACGCATGGGAGAGAACTCACGCCCTGTTTCAGTCCCCTGCCAGCCATACATACACGTCAAGGACAGTGTTGCCAGAGATACCTTCCTGTAAATGGGAGAGAGGAAGTTTGACTGGGCACAACTCAGCCTTGGCAGGCCGTCTGAGCAGCTTGCTCCCTTGATGGCTTTGGAGCAGAGAGCATCACGCAGCGTTCCGTGAAGCTCATGGTAGGCTGATTTTAGGGCTCTCGCCGACACTCCTCGGGCTCTAGCACTCTCAACCTCTTCCGGCCCTTACTGGCCTTCTCTGACACACCTCGGCGAGTACAGAGCTTAGGGCGACGCATTCCGTTTACGATGGGCAGCAGGAATTCACAGCAGTGTGTCAAGCCCTCCGGCCTTCTCTCCTTCGGCACGCAGAGGTTTTGCACTTCTTGCAAACACCTCAGCGGAGAGCCCAAAGTATTCCTGAGCTCTTCAACAATGTAGTGCTGCACTAGACTTCAAATATGTCTTCGCTGCGAGATACAGTAGAGCGTGTAGTCGTTGCTTCTGAAGGTGAGGAACGCTTCCCTAATGGGCTTTCAGGGTGAAACCTGCTGCGAGTGGCCGTCTGCAAGCCCTTGCGATCACATTCGTCAGCGGCTGCGGTGGCAGTCAAGTTCTGGCAGCAAATGGAAATATCAGCTCTCCCTGTTTACGAAACGCACCCCTCCGTGTGTCAAAGGCAAAAGTCTACCTTTCCTTCAGAGTGCTCAACCCTGTGAGACAAACATGGTGTGGGTGGCTCCATTCAAAGTGTTTCTCAGGATACCGGGGGAAACTTCCCATTCTAAGAGGGACGAATAGGCTCTGTTTCCTGTCCGGTCAAGTCCATTTCCAGGAACACATCAGAGTCCTTGGTCAAGCGCGTTGTGTGAATGGGCAGAGGAAGAAAGCACTCAGTGCTGGAGAAGGTTAGCTGGCTGACATTGCAGGCACAGTACGCAGCACTCTGTACTTGCACCTTGCCTGTGGCAAATGCATACATACTCTGATGAGGAAGAGACAAGCGGTGCAGGTCCTCTACTGGATTTCCCACTTATTTGTAGATGACAACAGAGAAGCTTGCCCATGGAACTTGAGACCGGCTTATGTGCAAGTCGACCCAAAATGGAAGAGCCGTTTCCTCCTGCCCCCGGGGACACGTTCCGCACTTTGCCTGGGCAGAGGCTGTGAGGCTTTGTTGATCCAGCTCGTGGGAAACGGATATATAAATTCTGTGAGGAACGAGGATTTCCTTCCCTGCAGCGGCGCCTGGGCTTCCACGTTGCCTTTGGCACACGGTGCTCGAGCGGCGCTCTCAATGAACTGGGAAGAGCCAAATGACAGGAATGTTAATCACGACGCTTCATGCACCACCCTCACCCTTCACATACATCTTCCCCTCAGAGAAATATCCCTGACGGGTAGTCGAGTCTTAGGGGGAGAAACAAGTGCCCGCAAACTTAGGGTGAAATGCAGGTTTCACTCTGCCGTCTGAGAAACCTTGCCCTGCACGTGACTGAGATCACGGCGTGTTAGATCCGTACCCAGTCGCACATACAATTCCGCTGCTGGGCACACAGAGCTCCGGCAGAGCTCGAAGTTCCCAGAGCACGTGCAATACTCCTGGTGCCTGCAACAAGCAATGTCGTACACGGCACACTTGGACCTTGACGTCCTTTCAAGGAAAGGCCGCAGGGCAGGGTCATTGAATCGAGAGAGGGAAACACTTGGCTGCATTCCTCAGGTGAGACACAGGTCAAACTGTGCCGGCTGAAAAGCTCAGGTTCCCTTTGGGAAGCTCTTCGTTGTAGGCGGGACGGGAAGGCCTTTGCTTGCAGGCTGTGGCCATTGCCAGGCTAGGACGGAGGAAACACCGCCTATCCCAGCACGCTTGTTAGCACGCATGGGAGAGAACTCACGCCCTGTTTCAGTCCCCTGCCAGCCATACATACACGTCAAGGACAGTGTTGCCAGAGATACCTTCCTGTAAATGGGAGAGAGGAAGTTTGACTGGGCACAACTCAGCCTTGGCAGGCCGTCTGAGCAGCTTGCTCCCTTGATGGCTTTGGAGCAGAGAGCATCACGCAGCGTTCCGTGAAGCTCATGGTAGGCTGATTTTAGGGCTCTCGCCGACACTCCTCGGGCTCTAGCACTCTCAACCTCTTCCGGCCCTTACTGGCCTTCTCTGACACACCTCGGCGAGTACAGAGCTTAGGGCGACGCATTCCGTTTACGATGGGCAGCAGGAATTCACAGCAGTGTGTCAAGCCCTCCGGCCTTCTCTCCTTCGGCACGCAGAGGTTTTGCACTTCTTGCAAACACCTCAGCGGAGAGCCCAAAGTATTCCTGAGCTCTTCAACAATGTAGTGCTGCACTAGACTTCAAATATGTCTTCGCTGCGAGATACAGTAGAGCGTGTAGTCGTTGCTTCTGAAGGTGAGGAACGCTTCCCTAATGGGCTTTCAGGGTGAAACCTGCTGCGAGTGGCCGTCTGCAAGCCCTTGCGATCACATTCGTCAGCGGCTGCGGTGGCAGTCAAGTTCTGGCAGCAAATGGAAATATCAGCTCTCCCTGTTTACGAAACGCACCCCTCCGTGTGTCAAAGGCAAAAGTCTACCTTTCCTTCAGAGTGCTCAACCCTGTGAGACAAACATGGTGTGGGTGGCTCCATTCAAAGTGTTTCTCAGGATACCGGGGGAAACTTCCCATTCTAAGAGGGACGAATAGGCTCTGTTTCCTGTCCGGTCAAGTCCATTTCCAGGAACACATCAGAGTCCTTGGTCAAGCGCGTTGTGTGAATGGGCAGAGGAAGAAAGCACTCAGTGCTGGAGAAGGTTAGCTGGCTGACATTGCAGGCACAGTACGCAGCACTCTGTACTTGCACCTTGCCTGTGGCAAATGCATACATACTCTGATGAGGAAGAGACAAGCGGTGCAGGTCCTCTACTGGATTTCCCACTTATTTGTAGATGACAACAGAGAAGCTTGCCCATGGAACTTGAGACCGGCTTATGTGCAAGTCGA